>NW_017616621.1:632500-765000 GCF_001879475.1 Ipomoea nil | reverse complement strand
ACAATTCTTTCAGACACGCTTTCAGCACCTAATTGTGAGCACGAGAGTCATTGAGAATAGATACCCAAATCCCCTTGAAAAGTAGTACAAGTGTTTAGGTCTCAATAGCTTGTTAGGAAATCATATTGTGTAATCCCCGTTCCCTAAACAAAGTGTACTTTGAATATTGAGCTTTTATTGGATTTAAGCAGATTCTCAATTTGAGAAGTGCCTCGCAGATTAGGGTTGCTTGCCCGAAACTGCGTTATAAATATTTGTGTCACAACGTCTGTTCCAACGTTACCAAGTCCAAACGTCTATATTTATTTTCAATTGGTATCAGAGCGGGTCTGCTCAAGTTACTAGCAGGATCCAAATGGAATTCCCAAGAGAAGGTCTTTCAAAAAATTGACCACCGGCTCTACTTGGCACAAACTTCTCCTACTGGAAAGCTCGAATGCAGATATACATTCTAGCACAAGGAGAAGGTGTCTGGAATGCAATCGAAAACGAGTGGAAAACTCCAGTCGATGACAAAGGGAATGCAAAACCTAGAATTGATTGGAGTGAAGAAGAGAGAACTGAATATGACTTCAACTCAAAGGCTATGAATGCAATATATGGAGCAGTAAGCGAAGACACTTTTAAACTAATTGCATCAACTCGCATAGCCAAAATTGCATGGAGTATATTGTGCGATCATCATGAGGGAAACACAACTGTAAGACAATCTAAGCTTCAGATGATACAAACTGAATTTGAAAACCTGAAAATGGAAGAGGAAGAAAACATCACCCAATTCAGTGCCAGAGTTTTAAGTATATCCGGAGATGCATTCAACCTAGGCGAACCTATACCCGAACATAGGATCGTCAAAAAGGTACTACGCTCACTACCTGGGAGATTCCAAATGAAAGTCACCGCTATTCAAGAAAATAAAGATCTGAATACATACAGACTTAGTGACCTAATAGGAAATCTTCAAACCTATGAACTTGAGATGCTACAAAGTCAGAAAAACAATGGTAAAGGAATAGCATTACAATCCAGACAAGAAGAGAACTCAGAAGCTAATTCAGAAACCATGGAACAGTCAATTGCCCTAGTGACAAAGAATTTTAACCGAATAAAAATTTCTCAAACAACCAAGGAAATTCTACGAATCAAAAACCATCCAATCCAAGGAGAAGAGATAATACAATTACAGAAGGAATACAATGCTATGAATGCAAAGGCTTTGGACACATTCAATCAGAATGTGCCACATACTTGAAAAGGAAAAATAAAACATATATAACAACTCTGAGCGATGACTCAGATAGTGAAGAAGATGACAGCAACACAAACTTCGTAGCCTTCACTGCTGGTCATGAAGACAACAATGGTGATGACATGCAAGAATTACTAGAAGCATACACTCAACTAAATGCCAAGTGGGAACAGATCATCAAGAAAAATTTAGAACTCATGGAAGATAATCATTATCTAAAAAATGAAAAGGAACGAATAGAAAAGCAATACAAGGAAACACAACACGAACTGTTAGATGTCAAAAACAGAGAAGCTAAACTACTACAAGAAATCAAGGAACTCACCGAAAGACCGAGGACCCCGAACACGGACACCAGTGAGAGCCATCAAACCGAGATACAGGAAGTGTCGCAACAGCACTTCCGACACCGAAGAAGAATAAGGTGCTACTATTGCCACAAACTGGGACATATCAAAGCACACTGCTATAAAAGACAGAATGGTCTTTACTATAGACCAAACAACAGAGTGTGGCCAACACACAACAGATATAATAGTAAGAAAATCTGGGTAAGAAAAGATCAAAATATTGCATATACCTCCAAAACAAGCAAAGAACAAGATATATGGTATTTTGACAGCGGATGCTCCAGGCATATGACCGGAAATCCAGAAAATTTAGAGAACATACAATATAAAAATGAAGGACATGTTACCTTTGGAGATGGAGGAAAAGGAAGAATTATTGCAAGAGGAATCTTGAACGTACATGGGCTGCCGAAGTTGTCAAACGTCTTCTTAGTACAAGGATTAAAAGCAAACCTGATCAGTATAAGTCAACTATGTGAAGATGAACTTAAAGTGGAATTTTCAAGGAACAGTTGCAACGTTCTCAACCAAAATCATGAATGTGTTATGATCGGAAGAAAATCCACAAATAAATGCTACACTTGGGACAGTGATCTAACTTGTTTACAGACAACCGTCAACCAAACACAATTATGGCACCAACGAATGGGGCACATAAACTTTCATGACATGAAGAAGGGTTTAAAGAAGGGAGCTTATCGAGGAGTTCCAACACTCGACATAGATGAAAACAAAAAATGTGATGCATGCCTTGAAAACAAAATAACACGAACGAGCCACAAGAAAACCTCGGGAATACACACTTCTAGAATCCTAGAACTACTACACATGGACCTATTTGGACCAACTCAGACAGAAAGTATAGAAGGGAAGATATATGTCTATGTAACAGTCGATGATTACTCACGATTCACATGGGTAAACTTTCTTAGAGAAAAAATCTGAAGCATTCACAATATTCAAAACCCTCATTATCAAAATCCAGAATGAAAAGGATGGAAGAATAGGAAAAATCATTCGACTAAGAAGTGATCATGGAAGAGAGTTCGAGAACTCAAAATTCAAAGAATACTGCACAGAGAATGGAATTCATCATGAGTTTTCCGCACCAAAGACACCCCAACAGAATGGAGTAGTTGAACGGAAGAATCGAACTATCCAAGAAATGGCAAGAGTTCTCTTAAATCACAAGAAACTTCCATCAAAATTTTGGGCAGAAGCAGTCAATACAGCATGCTACTTGATAAATCGCGTATTTATACGAAAAGACACCAACATAACACCCTATCAAATTTGGAAAGGAAAAACACCAAATTTAAAACACACATATGTGTTTGGCAGTAAATGCTATATACTAAAAGATAGAGACTCATTGGGAAAATTTGTCATCAAAGGAGATGAAGGGATTTTTCTGGGTTACTCCTCAAACAGCCGGGCATATCGAGTATTTAATCTTAGAACAGACACTGTCATGGAGTCTATAAATTTTGTGGTCAATGACACAACATTAGAAGACCTCCCCTCCAGTGATGACGAGATAACTGATGTTGAAACAACAGTTCCAACACCACAGAACCAGAAATCTGAAACAAAAAAAAGAAGAAGCTGAAAATCTTGAGAAAAATAAGGGAACCCTCACTACTGATGAGACAAGGATACAGAAATATCACCCAGTAGAAAACATTATAGGAGGACTCAATGAAGGAGTCAGAATTAGATGAAAGAAACGAGACTATCAAAAAATGGAAGAAGGAGACTACGACTACTGCTACACCTCAAAAATAGAACCCAAAAACATCACGGAAGCCTTAAAAGATGAGTTTTGGGTGGAAGCCATGCATGAAGAGTTACAACAGTTCGAAAGAAACAATGTCTGGCAGTTAGTTTCTAAACCAGAGAACGCCAACATCATAGAGACAAAATGGATCTACAACAATAAAACAGATGAACAAGGAAACATTATACGAAACAAAGCCCAACTAGTAGCACAAGGATACACTCAAGTAGAAGGAACAGATTTTGAGGAAACATTTGCTCCAGTAGCCAGAATAGAGTCAATCCGACTTCTCATCGCAATAGCTTGCATACTCAAGATAAAGCTATACCAAATGGACGTAAAAACAGCTTTCTTAAATGGAAACCTAAAAGAAGAAGTCTATGTTGCTCAACCAAAAGGATTTGAGGACCCCCACCTCCCACAAAATGTGTTCAAACTCAACAAAGCCCTATATGGTCTAAAACAAGCACCACGTGCCTGGTAAGAACGTCTCACTGAATTTCTAATTAAAAAGGGTTACAATAGAGGAAGTGTGGATAAAACCCTATTTGTCAAACACTATGGACAAAACATCGTCATAGCTCAAATCTACGTCGATGACATAGTCTTCGGATCAACAATCGAGAACTACAAAGATCAGTTCATCGCTAATATGGAAGGAGAATTTGAAATGAGCATGGTAGGAGAATTAAACTATTTCCTTGGATTACAAATCAAACAACAAGACAATGGAATCTTTATGTCGCAAAGCAAATATGCCAAAAATCTTGTTAAAAGATTCGGTCTAGAAGAAAGCAAAAATGTCAGAACACCTGTTCCAACAACAGAAAGAATCTCAAAAGATTCAGAAGGGAAACCTGTAGAACAAACACTATATCAAAGCATGATAGGCGGATTACTATACTTAACTGCAAGCAGGCCAGACCTAAGCTTTGCAGTAGGAATCTGTGCAAGGTACCAAGCCAATCCAACAGAGCAACATTTAAAAGCAGTAAAAAGAATTATCAAATATGTGAAAGGAACCTCTGACCTAGGGATATGGTACTCTTTCGACACCAACCATCATCTATCAGCATATTGTGATGCCGATTGGGCAGGAAGCATAGATGACAGGAAAAGCACCTCAGGATGATGTTTCTTCCTAGGTACAAACCTAGTATCATGGATCAGTAAGAAACAAAGCTCTATATCCCTATCAACAGCCGAGGCTGAGTACATTGCAGTAGGGAGTTGTTGCACACAACTACTATGGATGAAACAAATGCTAGAAGACTATTGAATGCATCAGTCAACTATGATCATTCATTGCGATAATAAAAGCGCAATAGATATTTCAAAAAATCCAGTACAACACTCAAGAACAAAACATATTGACACCAGGCATCACTTCATCAGAGAGCTTGTAGAAGATGAAATAATCAGTCTCACTCATATAAGTACAGAAAAACAACTAGCAGACATCTTAACAAAAGCACTAGACGGAAACAGATATACAAAATTAAGGGCCGAAATAGGCCTATGCGTTTTATGAACTACTCAATCAAGGAAACACATGGGTCGTATTCACAAAATAAGCCCACTATCATCCCTATCATGTCAAGTAAGTAAGCCCATGTCACTAAGCCCAAAAACCCGAATCCATCACCTCAAATATACCCAAATCAAAAAACAGAGTCGTCACTCTCACCCGGCGTCTACTCGAGAAATCTTCGCACACCTTCACACTCAACAAAAACAACAATGGTGAGAACCAGAAATCAGAGAAAGGGAAAGATACCTCGAAAAGGAGTCACTGGTAGCACCTCTCAATACACGGGCACTGGCAAATCCTCGAGTCCACTATGTGTCGATGATGAAAGCCCTCCAACCGTAGCAACAAATCCAGTCCTAATTTCAAGAGTTCCCTTCGGCGAGCCTCAAGAACAGAGCAACACCTCACCAGGTAACCCAAATCTCCCTCTAGCTAGTCATGATGAACAGCCTGATAGTATGCCCATTGCGGCTGATTTTGGGGACAACCGAATTGTCGACCCAAACGATCTAGTAGTACAACTTAGGTTTGCCATAAATCGCGGTTGGGAACCCGATTTATCGTCTTACGTAAGCTCCGAAGAAGAAATAAATTCAAGAGAGCCTGAAGCAGAGGAACACGAAGAACCCTTGAACCAAGAGGCAAATCATTCCCCCACTCCTCATACCGAAGAACATACCCCAACTATTGAATCCCCCATTCCAACTTCTCGGGTCAATGAAAACCCTAGAAAAAGGAAGAAACCCGACCCGTATGAAGGAGCTGATCCTAGGGCCAAAAGGCCAAATGATTTTCCAATACGGGCAGGACCCCCTCAACGACAGCCAAATATCCCTCCTAAACCCTCAAAAACCAAGAAATCAAAAAGGACACCAACAGAGGATGAACAGGACTGGACACCAAATGAAGATAATGATACTCCTGGTGATGAAAGAGTAAGAACCCGAGCTCAAAAGAATTCCCAGCTATCTACCAATGAGAAAGAAAAACAAAAGACGAAAACAACCACCAAAAGGGATAAACTGTCTAGCAAGGAAAAGGGAAAACAGAAAGTAGTTACTAATGCTGACATGTCAAACCTACCAAAACCCCACAGTACAACCATTTTGAGAAAAGAAGCAGTAAGCTTATGGAAAAGAATAGTGGAGAGAAAAATCATTAGCCAAAAACTGCTTATCATAGATAAGCTAGACAATCCAGAACAGATTCAAGAAATATTGATCACAAACCAACTCCTGGGAACAGTGACCAATATTGAGCCCTATGATGAACAGGTTATACAGGAGTTCTACTGCAATCTGACAAAAACCATCTCTACACCTAGTAGTCCTTTGTATGGAAAGGTATACGTGAGAGGCAACTTCTATGACTTCAGACCAGACATCATCAACAGATATCTAGGAACACCAGAGGCAGAACAAAACATGGAAATAAACAGTGAGCAAGTTGCACAAGAACTCACAGCTGGAAATGTCATTTTTGAAAAGAACAAGATCAAGGCAGCATCCCTAACAAGCAAATATGCCATCCTCCAGAAAATAGCTCTAGCAAACTGGATGCCATCATTACATGAATCCACTGTGAAATGGACCTTAGCAGAGCTACTATACAAGATAGGGAAAGGAGTTAAACTCAACATGGGTGTCATTATCTATTCACAAATCACAAATCTAGCTGAAGACACAAAATCCAACACCTCGATTTTTCCAAACCTCATCTTTGGCATCTTGACAAAACAAAGTCTCAAAACACATGGCCCAAAAACCATTGTCAAGAACTTCAACACCACAGTAAAATTAAGGAAGGGAAACCATCAAAATGACCTAAGGACCTCAGCCCCAAAGAACAATCCACTAGACTCCAAGACACTAATCACGTATTTTGAGGGAAGACTAACAGAATTGGAAATCTCAGAAAAACAAATCCTAAGGAAACACATGGACATCAAGGAAGAAAGAGCAGAGATATCAGAATGGTTAACAATCCTAAAAGCAGATAATGAAGAAGATCATGAGGAAGATCAAGGATCAGAAGAAGAAAGCCAAGAGCACTCTCAAGAAAAGGGTGTTGAAACCCCTGTTTCAACATCAAATTCAGAAAATAGACCTTGACCTTTTAGCAAAAAAGGGGGAGAAAAAGGCAGAACTTTTTGTTGTGTTGTGTGGCAAACATTTTTTTGTATGGCACAGTTTCTGGTATAGTTACTCTAGTTTTTGTTACAGGCAGATCAGACAAGAAAACCAAGCAAATGTTTGAAAGCCCAGCTCATATGCACCCCAATGACTCTTGTGTCATTTAAATTGTGACCTGAAAAATGTAAAATACCTTTATCTGGTATATATTATCCTCTCTTTACATGTGCATACCATTTACCATTAGGGCCCAGGATGCATCCTAATATTAGCTAACTAGCCCAACTCTTGCATATACTGAAAGGCAAGAGCATAACTGTATCCAATGGCCCACAAATTAAGGGGGAGACAATCTCTCTTAACAATCCCTCAAGAGACAAGATACATCAGGTTAAGAAGGAGATCTACAAATTAAGGGGGAGACAAATCACACGTGACAATCCTTGAGAAGATTCAAGATGAACCAAAGTTTTTGCTAAAATTTGACAAAGGGGGAGAATGTTGACTTGTGTCAAATTCTAGTCAAAAGGGGAATTATAAGATAATCAAGGATTAGGATGTATATTCCTAATCTAAATAGGAATAGCAATCCTATTCCTATCCATCATGCAACACTCGGCCTACAAAAGGAGCTGCACCACAATTCTTTCAGACACGCTTTCAGCACCTAATTGTGAGCACGAGAGTCATTGAGAATAGATACCCAAATCCCCTTGAAAAGTAGTACAAGTGTTTAGGTCTCAATAGCTTGATAGGAAATCATATTGTGTAATCCCCGTTCCCTAAACAAAGTGTACTTTGAATATTGAGCTTTTAGTGGATTTAGGCAGATTCTCAATTTGAGAAGTGCCTCGCAGATTAGGGCTGCTTGCCCGAAAGTGCGTTATAAATATTTGTGTCACAACGTCTGTTCCAATGTTACCAAGTCCAAATGTCTATATTTATTTTCAATATATATATATATATATATATATATATATATATATATATATATATATATATATATATATATATATATATATATATATATATATATATATATATATATAGATGTGTATTCAAATGAGGACAAGTATATTATAGAGGACAGTGAAGACAAATGTAGTGTGTGTCATTAGCCTGTATGTCGTGTGCGTGGCTGAATGTAGTCGTGTGTCATAGTTTGTATGTCGTGTGCATATGTTTGTTAATTAATAGAGCTTGGGTTCGAAACCTAATGTTTACATCTATGTTTGTGTGCCATTGTGTATTAAATTGTGTGCCTGGTAATGATTTGTTGTGTGCCCAATATTTGTCTGCACAGTCCTCTATATATATATATATATATTGTTGTCCTCTTTTATTAGATTAGACATTCGCATGGGCGGCTCAATAAGACCAAGGCCAAACCCGTCACCCAGAATCTCGGAAAACTCCCGTTGATTAAGTAGACGTGAAGACCAACCACGAAGACCAGGAATAGACCGGGGAACCGAGCGCGCAACGTGTACAATGCGATCCACGTAAAACAACTGAAAAAAAAACAAAAATAATAACGACATTAATTGTAACGACATAGTGGGAAAGAACAAAACAAAAAACACCAAAAAGAATAAATAACACCCGGAATACCTAACAAACTCAGCCGGCCCAAGAAAGAACTTATGCCGACCAGAACGCCAGGCAGTCTGCGTCTCAACCAACGTGTCGACCACAAGCTTGCACCAATTTAAGTTGCGCACACTAGACACATCGTCAAAGTGGTGCCGATACATCTCGTGAGCGTAGCCGTTACATGTACAAGAAACCATTGTGGAGAGCACCAACATAAGAAAATGGCGCTTAAACCAATCCACCGCAGCAACCATCCGAACACTAATCTCTGCATGGGAAACCATGTACTTGGACTTCTGGAATTAACCTCTCCAGTGCTTCAAAGTATTGTTAAACTTACGTCTATCACGCTGAACCATATCATCACGACCACACGGGAACCCCAAAATCAACTCCACATCACCCTCATCTACCACCAACGATCTCCCGCCACCATGATTATAGAGCAACCACTGCAGACGGCATGGAGGAAGTTCCTCAACCTTGAACTCCAACAAAGCCCCAAACCTGAGGTCCCGAATGTCAGACTTCTGTTGAAAGCTCAAGTCTTTCAGGGCATTAACCAATACCACAGACTGCGTCCTCATCTTCGTTGTAGGATACATAGCACCCTCCTCAGGAGTGAGTTCATGATCAGACGCATTCTCCTGTGGGGGCTCATGCGGAATCCTGGGATGGACTGGCCTAGGCGGCGACACAAAGTCACTATCATCCTTAGATATTCCCGAAGGACCCGCATCTGACTAAGCGCGTTTGGGTTTTTTTAGCTGCACAAACAATCCAACACGCACAAGCACATGATGTGACACCCCGAAATCCAAATTCAATTAATGGATTAATTGAGTAATTAATCCTATTTCAATTTGTAATTTAATTCCTTAAATTCCTGAAATTTAATAGTTGAGGACTAGTAATTGACTAGTCAACCCCAAAGTCAAAGTTGAACCTTGAGCTTTGTAAGGAGTTCCCTTGTTCCTTACACTTCCTAATGTTAGTAAGGGCATTCTTGACCTTTCACTTGTTGTTGGTAATGTAACCTAACCTAGTAGAACACCTTCATTCTCTCCTTACACTTTTCTAAAAATCTAGCTCCACCCTCTCTCTAAAAGGTGAGTAGCTTTTCTTCCAAGCCAAGTTGGAACCTTGCCAAAACTTCAAGAGTTGCTTCCAAGATTCAACCTTTCTTATATTTGGGCATCTAGGATGGTAAGATCTAAGTTCATCTTGTGTTTTTTGTTTTATCTAAGGTGTCTTTTCTTAAAGATAGGATCTTTATGATCTTTTGGTATGTTCTTGAAGTGGGTTTGGAAGGTGAGCCCTGTGAGGAGCTTGTTGAGGTGTAAAGTGAAGTCTTTAGTCTACAAGAGGTAACCCATGCTCTACAAAATCTATTTTTCTTACCTATATGTGATTTCTTGGATTCTACATGTGTTTTGCTATGAAATGTGAGTGTTTATGCATTGTCTTGTGAAAATGCATATCTAGAGCTTGTGTTTAGGGTTCTATTGTGCCATTGCTTGGCATTTCCTTTGATTCAAGTCATTTTGTTGTATTTGGTGAGATTTGGCATGTTTTGGACTTGAATTTGAGTTTGGAGATGAAAATCCTCGAAGGGATTTATTGTGGTACAGGGATGTACCCGCGGGCGCAACGGCGGGTAGGGGTCCAACCCGCCGCCCACCCGCGGGGTACATTGGTCGGGCAGCCTGTACCCGCGGGTAGAGGCCTACCCGTGGGCCTACCCGCTGGTACGTATTGTGATGTTGATGGGGATTTGTTCCCCGTGATTCTTTTGACTCGGTATTTGGTCTTTTGACTTCCCGAGGTTCTTTTGTGGAACTATTTGAGTGTCTTCTTGATGTTTTGTATGTCTAGAACTATATGGTAGGAATCCATATAGGTTTTGGTGTCGTGAATCGTGCTATGTGTTCAACATTGTGTTTCGTTAAACCGTGATGAGTCTTGTGTGTTCTTCGGAACTATGTTTGGTTTACCCGTTTGATAAGCATGCTAGTTCGGTGTTTAAATGCTAGCGTGTGTGTTGTTTGTACCTTCCTATTGGTTGATGATAACTTGTGTTATTCATCGTTGTTGTTGTTGGACTGTGATCCATTCCTTGATTGAGTATGGTTTCATATCATCGTTGTGATCCGTTCATTGATTCCTGTTGAGGTGTGATGTGTGTGTGGCTTTACCTGGATTGCACGATTAGTGGTATGGGACACTAGTCACCAAGGTATTGCAGAGGTCCTCGTGGTGGCCGTGACGTGATTATGGAGTTTGTGACCTTTGTGTGAAGTTCACGTATTTCTTGGGAGGCATGTGTTGCCGTGTGTGTGTACGGTACCCTCGTGTACTATGAAATTGGTGGTCTCGTTGGTGGTCGTTGGCGGATGGGGACGATGGTCCTCGGAGGGAAAAGGTTGGACTTGGTTGTACAGGGGTCCTGGAGGTAATGGTTGGAAGAAGAAATAAGGTTGGGGGTAGCCATAAGGTTGGAACCGGGCATAAGGAAGGCATATCAACTCGTGACGGGTGATGTCACGAGAGTTTGTGTAGCCGTTGTTGTGAGTTTTTTTCTTGTGACGTGTGTAGTCACAAAGGTAAGTGTTGCCTTGGCATGTGTTGCCGTGGGTGAGTCTTATTCCTTTGCGTTGTGCATGTCGGGTTTTGATCTATTGTGTGATGATAGATCATACCTTGAGACTTCTTGTGAGTCGTGTTGTTCTTTGTGGTCTTGGGATGTGTTCCCGTGTTGTTGTTGAGAGTGTTGAGTCTTGTGTTGACTATTGCTCTTGGTTTTGTACTGATATACTTATGTATTCCGTTTCGAAAATGGCTTTACAACTTATACCTTATCTATGTATGTTATTTCACATGTATTGGTGGGTTACCAGCATTATTCGCTGACCGGGCGTCGTCCCATGTTTTATTATGTTCTTTCAGGTGATGTCTAGACGAGTGCGCGGTCTAGTGCTTGCTAGTATAGCTTCTCCCTCTTGTTTTGTGGCCTGTGTGCCAGTTTAGTTGTAGACCTTTGAGACTATGGATTAGATGTAAACAATGCAGATATTGCCGTAGCGTTCATCCTTTTGGTGAACGTGGCATAACACCCCGTGATTGGATTTATGTCTATCTAGTTATTTTTCAGTCTTCCGCTGTGTTTGTTGTTTAGTTCAGTTATCTACATGTTTAAGGCTTTTAAATAGCTTGTTTTTAGGGGGTGTTACACATGAAGTAACCACAAAACCAAAAAAAACAAAAATGACATCAAACTAATGACTATGCACACATTTGCACGCAAAAGTTCACACACCTGAGTAAAATAACAAACAAAATAACCACACCATAGATCACAACCCGCTAATAACCTAGGTCAAATTGTAAAACATAGAACATAAAACCGAATAAATGCACCCATTTATTCAGAATCATTCATATAGCGAATTCATTACTTTATAACACACCCACACAATTAACCAATTCAATAATTGAACTTACAAATGCCATTTAACAACACTATGCACACATAAAGCACAACAAATGCACCAATATATCCACAAGCATGCAAACAAAAAAAACCATAAATTCAAAACACAAACTTGCAACTAACCAATTCTTGAATTCAAATTACATATGCCACTTACTAAAACTGCACACACATAAATACCAGCAAGTGCATCCACTTATTCACAACCATGCACACATCAAATTCATTACTCTATAACACAACCTTGCAACTAACCAATTATAAAATTGAACATACAAATGCCACTCAATAAAATTGAACCCATTTATTCACAAGCATGCACGCAGAACACTCATTACTTTATACCACAACCTTGTAACTAACCAATTCCTGGATTCAAGCTACAAATGGGATTTAATAAAACTCTGCACACATAAATCTCAGCAAATGCATCCATTTATTCACAACAACAAAAATAGGAATAAAATGCACACATCAAATCCATCCATTCCTTTATAGTACAACCTTGCAACTAACCAATTCTAAAATTGAACATTCAAATGCCACTCCATAAAACTGTGCACACATAAAACCCAGCACGTGCACCCATTTATTCACAAGCATGCATACAGAACACTCATTACTTTATAACACAACCTTGCAACTAACAAATTCTTTAATTCAAATTACAAATGCCACTTAATAAAACTGTGCACCCATAAATCCCAGCAAATGCATCCATTTACTCACAAGCATGCCCACAGCAAACTCATTACTTTATAACACAACCATGCAACTAACCAATTCTTTTGCTTTATAACACAACCTTGCAACTAACCAATTCTTTAATTCAAATAACAAATGCCACTTAATTAAATTGTACACACAAAAATCCCAGCAAATGCATCCTCACATTCACATGAATGCACAAAGCTACTATAAAACATTAACATTACATATGATTTACGGAATAAAAATAGAAAAAATAGGAATAAAATTATAAAAACATATATTTAGAAAAAAATTGATCCCATCACTACAAACAAAAAGAAAAAAGAAAAAATAATAAAAATAATAAAACCCTACTGTAATTCCGCCGCCCCAAACCGTCGTGAAGCACTATACGCCACCCCTCCCCTCCCCCCCCCCCCCCCCCCCCCCGCTCACAAACACAACTCAACTAATGATGGAAACAATTACAGAATAGAAATATAAAAAAAGGAATAAAATTATAAAAACTTATATTTAGATAAAAAATAATCCCATCGGTACAAACAAAAAAAAAAAAACCATAAAACCTTACTCTAATTCCGCCACCCAAGCCCGCCGTGAACCACCGTACACCACCCCCACCCCTATTCACACACAACTCAACTGGTGATGGAAGCACACATGCATAATGACCCTCTATCAACCAACACCGACAAACAACCCACAAAACCCGAAGCCAAAAAATGAGACAAAATTCGCAAAGGAGAAAAGGGGGCAAAACATACCTGGTCCTACAACCCAAAATGGTGGCTTCTTACACTTGGCTTCACCGCGGTCCCCCCCTGCGACCATCGTCCGGGCTGTTGATGAAGAAACGAATCAACGACGAGAAAAACCTAGGCAGACGCAAGGTCGCGACAGAGAAGGAGAGAGAGTCCGGGAAAGTAGTGCAAACGGATAGTGATTGAATATCTCTAGGATTTTAAGCGATTAAAAAAAAACCCAAAACCCCAAAATACCCCCCTTAACGTAAAATAGGACATTGTTTTATTAAAACCCACCATAAATAATTAAATAAAGGGAAAATTGTAAAAAATGCCCCTCTATAATATGCCAATTATCAATGTCACCCCTGAATTATGAGTGGTGTAAATGTTGCTCCTCAATTATCAAAATAGTGCACATATAGCCCCTCCCGTAACGGACCTGTGGTTCCCCACCACTGTCCATTGCTGGTACTTCGAATCGAGGAAGGGAAAAAACAACTAAATTAGATATTTACTCCGACTTAACGGTGTCGTACACTAACGGGAAACCACATGTCTGTTACGGGAGGGGCTATATGTGCACCGTTTTGATAATTGAGGGGTAACATTTACACGACTCATAATTCATGGATGACATTGATAATTGGCATATTATAGAGGGACATTTATTACAATTTTCCCTTAAATAAATCTTAGACATCCAATCCCAAAATCCAACGATCCTAATGAATCCACATGTTTGTATTTTAAGACTTGTTTGTATTTGAATATAATTATATATATATATATAATATATATATATATAGGGTAGTTTTCAGGTGCAAACTAGTGTTAGTGTATGAAGTTGTGAACCAATGTTGTGCATTGATTTAGCAAGATCGGATGGACCAGAACAAATCATCATTCCCTTGCGTTAGTAGTTAGTTTGAGTGCACCTGGGGCGTTCCTGGTAATTCCCCTGTGTTCCCCTTTGGTTTGAATTTTAAAGTGGTGCATTCCGTTCTTGTTTTCCGATGATCACAATGTGTTAAAAACGTCTGATGACCGGGTTATGCTGCTGCACCACGACGATGGAAATGGACCGGCTTGAATTTCCATACAGTGGCACCGACACTATTGTGTTTGGTCTTCATTTTGTTATTTTACAATTGTATGGCATGTAGACCGGCGAAATGCAATTCATTTCGATCCTAGTGCATTTTTCCATGCCATGGCTGTAACACCCCGTGTTACGACCTTTAAACCTGGATTAATTATTTAATTAATTCCATTAAGAATAGTTAAAAAGGATTTAATTTGGTTAGAATCTCCTTAATTAATTAATATTGTCCACAATGGATCATGGACCCTTGCCTAAACTATAGCCTTTAAGCCTGTTAGGATTAAAGAAAGTGGGCCCTTACCATTCAGACTCTAATTAGGTTTTCCTAGTTCTATAAATAGGGCATTACAAAGTATTTAGAACCCTTTCCACCCATATCACTCGAAATATCCCAAGAGACCTAGCCAAGGAATTCCCCGTCACCAAGCCTGAGGAAAAGATCAATTGGAGGAGAACCTTGGAGAAGGACCTTAGGAGTTAAAGGAAGTTTTAATTAAGGCTAAACGGTAACCCATGTCTTACAAAACCTATTTTCCTTGCTATATCTTCTTTATTGGCTTCTTGATTTAACTGTATGTTATAACTTGTCATTATGCCTTGGTAGAGCTTGTCGTTAGGGTTTATATTGTGGTTTCCTGATAATCTTGATGATCTTGATGTTCATAAGTGTTTATATGCATAATCTCTTGTCTAAAGCCTGTTTAGAGGTTGTCCTTAGGGTTTATGTGATGGAGTATTGATGTTCTTGAGGTTCTTGATGCTCTTGAATGATTATGTTTTTATTCTTGAGTCTTGGCATGATTAGAGTTGACGTTTAGGATGTAATTGTGTCGTTTCTTGGCTTATTCTTGATGTTCAAGTCCGTATTGTTGTTGATGTGTGTTGGGATGTGTTTGGACTTGATTTTGGGTAAAAATGATTAATTCTCGAGATGAGAAAGTTGCCAAGGAACATTCCTACCAGCGGGTAGTCGGTGGGGGGGGCGAACCACCACCTCACCACCCGCCAGGTGCTGGTCACCGTACCAGCGGGTGGTCAGTAGGTGGACGACCACCCGCCGGTGTACCCGCTGGTACAATACCGCCCGCCGGCGGTAGGTTGTCCTCCCGCCGTACCGCCCGCTGGTACGGGCGGGGCGGTGTTTCGTCGGGTCTCGTTTGTTGTTTCCCCGTACCCCGTTGTGTCCCGTTTGATGTTTGTGAGTATAGTTTGATGTTTCGGGTACCGTATTAGGATTTGTGAGTCTTGGTTATTGCATGTGGTTTAAGTTGGTATCTCGTTGGCCTAGGATGAGGTTTGTATGTTCCCTTGTGAGTCTTATGGTAGCCATGTTGTCATTGGAAGTAGAGTCTAGGATGTTCCCCGTGGGTTGTGGGTTTGTATTGAGTCAGTTGTTGGTCAGAGTCTATCTGTTTATTGTACCCTTCCCTCTGACTACCCCTTGTGAAGTATTGATAAGTATGATGTGTTGTTGTGGTTATGTGTTGATTGTCATGTTGTTGTCCACGGTGGAAAAAAAAGATATGAGAATGGTGGAAAAGAATATGTTGGCGGTTTGATGCACTGCGCGTGCTTATGTGATGGGGCTGCAACACTTTTGGTGTGTGGTGGTGTAGTACCTTTGGTGTGTTATTGTGCTGCGGTACAATCTGTTTAAGGGAACTACGGTGCTATGAGATCGGTGGTATTGTTGGCGGTATGTCGGTGGGGAGCATGCGCTGCTCCGGAGGGATAAGGGAGGAGTTATAAGGGTGGCCTAGAGGTACAGGTTGGAACTGATATAAGGATGGAGAGGAGTAAAGGTTGGAACTTAGTATAAGGTTGGATCATGGAAGTTTGTGTTGTCATTGTTTGTTATTGTTGAGTCTTGTTGATTGTCATGTCTTGTGGACTTAGGTTGCATGCTAGTATCTTTATGTTGTCTTCTGCTGTCATGTGTAACACCCAATATTTTTCAACTTTTAAGACTTATATAATAAAGGTAGATTCTCATTAATTCCCAAAAAAATAACATAAGAGTATTGGGGTGCTATGCCACACCTGAGCTGGAGAACTCAGGTGCACAGGCTAACTAACTAAAATCCTTGAATAATGTCAATACATAATCATGGCACGCAGGCCGAAAGGGAAACTAGCTACTCTATGCTTCACATCTCTAGCGCGCTCCGATGTCTACTCATCTGTGCCTGAAAGCTAAATATATCTGTTCAGCGAGAGATGCTGGTAACCCACTCCAACGCGTTGAAATACAATATAGGTATATATATAGATATAGATATAGATATAGGAAAACCATTTTGAAGCAGGAAGATATATACTTAGGAGACTCTAGCTTTTAAAACCGGGAATAGACTCAGCAGGTAGGGACAAACACATCAAACAGTAATCAACAGTTAAGTAGAGATAACATTATAAAGAGAGCACATCTAAGGTCACAATTCACTTTTAAATTCAAACGCATCATCATTCATTCATCAATCATATCACATAATCGTTGATGGCGCCACGGGACCAATCGCATGCCCCGAACATGAGGGTTAATGCTTATAGCATTAACACGGGCCCGCAGCACCCTACCTCAGTACCGCGGTATGAGGGGAGTTGATCGCAACCAACCCTTTGAGAACTGCTGACGAACTCAACGTCAGACCACGATCCGACACACCGCTGACGCACACAGTCAGTGGACCGCGATCCCCTTTACAAGGGGGGACTTACGACCCTACACACCATCGATGCGCATAGTCGGTGGACCATAGCGGATCAAGCTCGGCTTATCGCTGAGCTATACTCAGTCGGTGGGCGAAGATCCTCGGAGACTATGGCACTACACACCGCTGTCCCATCATTCGGTGGATCGCAGCCAGCCGTAGCCCTACACACCGCCTGATTAGTCAGGTCGGTGGACTACAGCCTTCCTCGGCTTATTGGCCCTACACACCGTCCTGGCGCGTTCAGGTCCGGTGGGTCATAGCACCGAGGCCCATATTTGGACTTGTAGTCCAAGAAGTGTATCAATTTGGCCTTAGCCACTTCTGAGCCTTAGCTCAGGAACAATCCATTGGCCTTCAGCCACTTCCGAACATTCAGTCCGGGAACAATCCATTCGGTCTTCAACCGACTTCCGAACCTTAGTCCGGGAACCACCCAATTGGCCTATAGCCAAATTGGGGATCATGCAACACATAACACATAGGAGCACGTAATAGCACATTGGGAAGGGAAAGACATATAAATAAACTTACGTGTGATCATTCACACACTAAGAATAATGACTAAGGACTCATACAACTTCCACCTAGGTCCACGGGTTACCAATTCAACTAGCATGCAATTCCTAAGACTCTTTTATCCTACAAACGGTACCCGAAACATCAAACTAGACTCAAGCACGACAAACGGGGTCCGTTGGGACACCACGGGGGATGGGGAACATCAAACGGGGAAGCCGGGGACCCGGGGTGGGGTACAGACCAGCGGGTAGCCGGTGGGTGGGGGTCACCCACCGGCTGCCCGCCGGAGGGCACTATTCCGGGCAGCGGGTAGCCGGCGGGCAGCCGGCTGCCCGGTGACTGCCCGTTGCCGGGCAGTGTCCTTTGGGCAGCGGGTAGGTGGTGGGTTCCCCCACCCCCACCTACCCCCCACTGACTCTTTACTCATATACTCGTCCCAGGAACCTTCGTGCAACCCGAAACCATGCTTAGACACTTTTAAACGCAAATAACGACACCACGTAAGCAATTAACGGATCAAAAGCAAGAATCATGTAGGACTTATCCTATAACGACTTCTAAATGTGAATGTAACACCCCAGATTTTCAAGACTTTTAAAACTTATATAGTAAAGATAGAATCTCATTAAATCCCAAAATACGATACAAGAGTACGGGGTGCTATGCCACACCCGAGCTAGAGAACTCGGGTGCACATGCTAAATTCTAAAACCTCAATCAGTATCAATGCTAAATCATGGCATGCAGGCCGAAAGGGAAAACTATCTAAGCTACGCCCCAAGCTTCTAGCGCGCTCCAGTGATCTACTCGTCTGTGCCTGAAAGCCAAATATATCTGTTCAGCGAGAGATGCTGGTAACCTACTCCAATGCGTTGAAATACAATACATATAGAGATATATATAGATATACGAAAACCATTTTGAACATGAAGATATATCCTACGAACTCTAGCTTTTAAATCAGGGGTAGACTCGACAGATAGAGCTAAGCACAGACAACAGTTATACCAAACATATATAGTTACAAACAGGCAAGACAGGTAAAGATAAGCATAATTAATAATCATAACCCAACATATACAATTCCCAGTATAAATCCCATAGTCACATCCCCAAGACACTCATAACAACAACTCATCCGTATCTCATCACATAGCACACTTTGTTGGCGCCACAGTACCAATCGCATGCCCATACATGAGGGTTAGCGCATATAGCTCTGACACGGCCCCGCAGCACCCTGCCCCGTATCGCAACACGGAGGGGTCGATCGCAACCGACCGATGAACCGCAGCTCATCATAGTTTGATCGCAACCAAACAGTGGACCGCAGCCCAAGAGTATGTCATCTGACCGCAGCCAGGAAATATGAACCGCAGCTCATGTAGAAACGTTTGATCGCAACCAAACGGTGGACCGCAGCCCAAGAGTGTAAATCTGACCGCAGCCAGCTTCTGAACCGCAGCTCAGGAATAACCAATCCGATCGCAACCGAATTGGGGTATCATGCACACATAACACATAGCAAGCACATGCAACCCACATTAACACATTGGGAAGGGGGAGAAAACGTATAACAAAACCCTTAGCGTGATCCTTCACATACTAAGAATAATCCTAAGGGGTTCATACTTCTTTCACCTAGGTCAACGGGATACCAATTCAACTAGCATGCAATATATAAGACTCATACAACCTACGAACGGTACCCGAAATATCAAACTAGACATAGGCACGATAGACGGAGTCCGTTGGGACGCCACGGGGATCGGGGGAACATCAAATGGGGAAGCCAAAATCCCAAAGTAGGGTACAAACCAGCGGGTAGCCAGTGGGTGAGGGGTCACCCGCCGGCTGCCCACCGGCGGCACTGTTCTGGGCAGCGGGTGCCCGGCGGGCAGCTGCCCGCCCGCCGGCTGCCCGCTGCCGGCGAGACTTCTTTTGGCCGTGGGTAGGTGGCGGGCCCCCTAGCCCCCACTGACTCTTTTTCACCAAAAACGCCCCAGGAACCTTTGTGGAACCCGAAACCATGCTTAGACACTTTCAAACGCAATTGATTCCGCAATCTTGCATTACCCGTTTGAGCTTCTTGTTGGAAATGTCTAATTGGTCGACCAATTCTCTTCGTTCATCCTCGGGTTTTTGGCAAATTTCTTCCAGGGTGAGGTAATGTCCTCCCTCGGTGTAGTAGATATCATTGCGGCGTAGGTTCTGGGCGTTAAAGACCATGCCATTTGCGGTCTTGACCTCGGTGTGGCTTAGTTCCACCCCCTTTTTCTCCATGATCCAACTTAGGATCATCCCGTAGGGTAGGCTAAGCCGGTTGCTTGATTTGCAAAACTCCATGTGTTTTAGCATGAGGGCCGGCAGGTTGAACTTGATTTTGTGTTTCAAGAGGTAGGCAAAGGTGCACTCTATACTCCCCACGTCCTTGCTTTTATTGTTCGTGGGCAGGAGGCTATCGGTTACAATCATAACCAATATCTTTTGTTCCGCCGATAGCCACTTTCTATTCGGTCGTGTGGCCGAGGTGAATCCTTCCTCTTTCCCGAGTAGGTACCCGAGGTAGTCTTTGTACCCCGTGTTTTGGGTGTCAATCCACCCCTTTCGGTCATAGCTTGACACACCTGTGGTGGTCAATTTCAAAAGCTTAGCCAAACGGCCTTCGGAGAGTATGATTTCCTTGCCGCGGATCTTGGTGGTGATTTCTAGCTTATCACCCCGTTTGGTGGCTACAAGATGTTGATAGAATTCTTTCACCAATTCGGGGTACGTATCCCCCTTGATGGCGAGATACGTATCCAAAAGCCCTTGGTGATTAAGCATATCAACCAATTCCGGAGAAAATTGGTCGGGTTCGAGGGCTTTACCTCCGATTATGGTATAATCGGCGTTGCTCCATTCCGGGGTACGAGTTCCATGGGGCTTCTTTAGCATCTTGGTTTTCGGCTAGGCGGCGTTTTCCGGCGAGTCTCCGGCGAGTTCTTCGGCGAAGAGGTGGTGCGGGTTTCTGGCGACGCGGCGGCGGCGGACTTGGCTTCGGCGGTGGCTCGGCGCGGTGGTGGCGGTTTTGGGTGGAACCGGCAATGGTGAGGCGTGTGGCAGCGGGGTTCGTCCGGGTGGGTGGCGGATGGTGACGGCGTCGCGGGGTGCCTCCGAGTAGCGATGGTGGTGTGCGGTGGTGCGTTGCTTGGACGGCCGGCGGTGGTTCGGCCGGTGACGGCGACGGGTGGGTGGTGGTTGCTGGGTGTTGTTGGGTCGGCGGGGGTGAGAGGGAGAAGAGGGGAGAGAGAGAGGGTGTGGAAGAAGAAGAAGAGGAAGAAGAAGGGTTTTTGATTTGGGGATTTTTGTGGGTTTAGGGACTTGTAGGGCTTTTAAGAAGAAAGTGTTCCCTTGAGGTTTCAAGAAATACTCCTAGCTTAGTGGTCAAGACCTTGGTCTTGTATATGGGAGGTTAAGGGTTCAATCCTATTGGCAACACTAGGCTTTTCTTGATGGTGTGGTCCCTGTCTTTTTCCTTCTTTTGTCTTCTAGTGATGGGAGGCTTGGCTTGTTATATAATTCGTGGTTTCATCTTTATAAGCAGTATCGAATTTTGATCGAATCTTTTATTTATAAAATTCCGAAGTAATCGCTAAATAAGTAGTTTTACTACGAAGGTGATTACAAGGAATTGCCGGTTTATCCTAGACAGAATTCGTCTTCTTGATTTTCTCCCGCGGGGTTTGCGTGGTCCTCGTCTTCTGGGGTTAGGTCCCTCCTCGAGGTTGCTCTCGTTCCCGAGGTCGGCTTGAGTGCGGCTCATGACGAATATTTTCTCGGGAGCGCCGTAGTTCCCTTGGTGGGTGGCGCCTCCGTGTTGACCTGTGGTGGTGGGGCGTGGCCTTTGGGGTTGAACGCACTGGAAGGCCTTGTGCCCTTCTTCTCCGCAGTTGAAGCATCGCCAGGGATTGCCCATGCAATCTTTCCCTCTATGGCTTTTGTTGCATTTTGGGCAAGGGAAGCTCTTTGGGTTTGCTTCATTGTTCCTTAGGGACGGTCTTTGGTTGGTCAGGTTGCTTGGTCTTGTGTTGGTGTCGTTCCTTGTTCTTTTTACCGGTGGTGCTCCCCCTCCGGTGTTTCTTTTTCGTATCTGTTCCTAAACCCCGCGCTGGAGTAGTTGGATTCGATAGAGATTGGCAGCACTGGAGTAAGCCTCGTTAAGAGTCCGAGGTCGGCTTACCACTAGTGCTTTTCGGGCTTCGAAGTTGAGGCCCGAGACGAATCTTTCTATTTTGGTTACTTCGGTCGGGACTAGCTCTGGTGCGAAGCGCGCCAGTTCGAGGAATCGCTTGTGGTATTCCATGACGGTGGTTGTCCCTTGTTTCAGATGGAGGAACTCTTCGTACATGGATGCTTTCACGTGTGTTGGGTAGAATCGTTCTCGTAGTCGTGTTTTGAGGTTTTCCCAGTTGAACCCCGGTTCTTGTTGGTAAGCGGGACCCTCGCGGATCCACCAAAGATCGGCCTCGTGTCCGAAGTAGAACGAGGCTATCTCCACGCAACGTTCTTCTGGGCATTCTACTAACCCAAGAATCTTGTCGAGGGTCCGGATCCATTCCTCCAGGATCACGGGGTCCTCTTCTCCTGAGAACGTGGGCGGTCGATGGTTTGAAACTTGTCGGGCGACGTCTGAGTTTGTGTTTGATAGAGGAGGCGGGGGCCTGTTGTTGCGAAGAGCTACGTCGCTTAGTGCCTGGGCGACTTGCGTTAGTTGTTGTAGTGTTTGGGTCAGGGGGTCGTGTGTGACGGGTTCTGGAGTCCTTGATTGTCTTCTGTTTGGCGCCATGCTGTCGTCTTTCTGGGTCAATGTTTATAAGAATGTTAAGTTAGAGCTTTGGTGCTCTTCTTTCGATGCGATAAGCGGGGGAAAAAGTTCTCTTTAGATAGGGGAGGGATAAAGTGAGGGGAGGTTATGTGTAGGTTTCACAATCTCACCGCGCGTCCTAGGATTCCCAAATCCTATGTCCCTAAAGTTCAAGTCCATGTCCTAAGGTCTGTCTTAATAGTCTTATCTTAGGGTCAAACTTAGGCTCTGATACCAACTGTAACACCCCAGATTTTCAAGACTTTTAAAACTTATATAGTAAAGATAGAATCTCATTAAATCCCAAAATACGATATAAGAGTACGGGGTGCTATGCCACACCCGAGCTAGAGAACTCGGGTGCACAGGCTAAATTCTAAAACCTCAACCAGTATCAATGCTAAATCATGACACGCAGACCGAAAGGAAAAACTATCTAAGCTACGCCCCAAGCTTCTAGCGCGCTCCAGTGATCTACTCGTCTGTGCCTGAAAGCCAAATATATCTGTTCAGCGAGAGATGCTGGTAACCCACTCCAACGCGTTGAAGTACAATACATATAGAGATATATATAGATATACGAAAACCATTTTGAACATGAAGATATATCCTACGAACTCTAGCTTTTAAATCAGGGGTAGACTCGACAGATAGAGCTAAGCACAGACAACAGTTATACCAAACATATATAGTTACAAACAGGCAAGACAGGTAAAGATAAGCATAATTAATAATCATAACCCAACATATACGATTCCCAGTATAAATCCCATAGTCACATCCCCAAGACACTCATAACAACAACTCATCCGTATCTCATCACATAGCACACTTTGTTGGCGCCACAGTACCAATCGCATGCCCATACATGAGGGTCAGCGCATATAGCTCTGACACGGCCCCGCAGCACCCTGCCCCGTATCGCAACACGGAGGGGTCGATCGCAACCGACCGATGAACCGCAGCTCATCATAGTTTGATTGCAACCAAACAGTGGACCGCAGCCCAAGAGTATGTCATCTGACCGCAGCCAGGAAATATGAACCGCAGCTCATGTAGAAACGTTTGATCGCAACCAAACGGTGGACCGCAGCCCAAGAGTGTAAATCTGACCGCAGCCAGCTTCTGAACCGCAGCTCAGGAATAACCAATCCGATCGCAACCGAATTGGGGTATCATGCACACATAACACATAGCAAGCACATGCAACCCACATTAACACATTGGGAAGGGGGAGAAAACGTATAACAAAACCCTTAGCGTGATCCTTCACATACTAAGAATAATCCTAAGGGGTTCATACTTCTTTCACCTAGGTCAACGGGATACCAATTCAACTAGCATGCAATATATAAGACTCATACAACCTACGAACGGTACCCGAAATATCAAACTAGACATAGGCACGATAGACGGAGTCCGTTGGGACGCCACGGGGATCGGGGGAACATCAAACGGGGAAGCCAAAATCCCAAAGTGGGGTACAAACCAGCGGGTAGCCGGTGGGTGAGGGGTCACCCGTCGGCTGCCCACCGGCGGCACTGTTCTGGGCAGCGGGTGCCCGGCGGGCAGCTGCCCGCCCGCCGGCTGCCCGCTGCCGGCGAGACTTCTTTTGGCCGTGGGTAGGTGGCGGGCCCCCTACCCCCCATTGACTCTTTTTCACCAAAAACGCCCCAGGAACCTTTGTGGAACCCGAAACCATGCTTAGACACTTTCAAACGCAATTGATAACACACGTAGACAATTAACGGGTCAAAGATCGAGAAACATATGGCACATAACCTATCATGCTTTTCTACACATAATCAACACCCAATCATGCGATTTCCCACCCAATATACCAAGAATAATTCCATACGATACAACCTAGGGTTCTAATCATTTTTAAATCAACAAGGACACAATTCATCTTCCAATATCAAGATTCGGTAAGAATATCATATAAACATCAAGAACATCCTACAATCATCAAGAACATCATATAATCATCAAGAACGTCATATAATCATCAAGAACACCATAATTATCAAGAACCTTTTATCATCAATATCACCCATGGAATTTTCCCATCAATCATCAATAATAATATCACAAATCATCAATACACAATAATATGGGGAAATCCTACGGGGGGAATCATAGCTATGAAAATAGGTTTTGTTGAGACATGGGTTACCTTTTAGCCTTAATTAATTCCTTGGCTATGAAGGGTCTTTCTTGAAGCTTTCTTCTTTCTTGATTTCTCCTAGGAGAATTCTTGGAACTTCTTGTGTGGTGAGGGATTATTGTGGTGGGGGGTTGTAGGTGCCTCTTAAGTCCCCTATTTATATTTAGGAGTCCTAATTAGGAACTAATATTATAGGCTTGCTAATTCTATTCCTTTTGGGACTAAGGATTGGGTTTAGGGATAAGGGCCCATGGACTTTGGTGGGCCTTTCCTAATTTAATTATTGTGATTTAATTCTTTCTTTTGGGTAATTGTTTAAATGATTAATTTGTTTTAGGGATCGTAACACGGGGTGTTACAGTGAACAACACCCGAACTTGAGAATTCCCACCCAAATATAAATCAAGAACATCACAATACAAATTCCCAATCCAATCTAGGGCTCTAATCCCACTTAAATCGTCAAGAACATATTTTATCTTTAACATCAGGAAAATATCAAGATCCGTCAAGAATTATCATATCATAATCAAGAACTTCCTTTTTAACATCAAGATTGTCAAGATTATCAAGAAAGCATATAAATCATCTCATCAATCATCAAGAACATAACATTATTATCATAAAAGAATTCAATCAAGACACAAGAATTTAGAGGGAGGCCAAGGAAGGAAATTATAGCGAAGAAAATAGGTTTTGTTGAGACATGGGTTACCTCTTAGCCTTAATTAATTCCTTGGCTATGAAGGGTCTTTCTTTAAGCTTTCTTCCTTCTTGATTTCTCCTAATGGAATTCTTGGAACTTCTTGTGTGGTGAGAGATTATTGTGGTGTAAGATCTGGGTGCCTCCTACATCCCTATTTATATATTTAAGAGTCCTAATTAGGGTCTGAATGGTATGGGTTTACTTAATTCTATTCCTTATAGGACTAAGGACTTGTTTTAGGGATAAGGGTCCATGGTCCATAGTGGACCATATTAATTAATTAAAGAGAATCCTAATCATAATCTGAATGGTAAAAGGCCTACTTCCTTTATTCCTAATAGATAACTAGGTCTAAGATTCCTAATAGGTTTAAAACTCTAGTTTAGGCAAGGGTTCACGATTCATGGTGGACCTTACTAATTATTTAAAGGGAAACCTAACCAAATTAAATCATATTTAATTATTATTAACGGGATTAATTAAATAATTAATTCGGGATTGAAGGCCGTAACACGGGGTGTTACATCATGTCTGTTAATGTGTATTGAGCCTTGATCTTGGTTTTAAAGCTAGAGTTGTTTAGGACTATATATGTATTCCCGAGTCTCAAAATGATTTTCTTATATCTACCTATATTGTACTCAACGCGTGGGAGTGGGTTACTCAGCATCATTCGCTAACGATTGTTACACCATATGTTTTTCAGGTACTGGCCAGTAGCTTCAAAGCGCGCTAGAGGGACTCGTGGATTTAGCTTTAGATAGTTCTAGCCTTAGCTTAGATGACATGTGCGCCTTGGTTGTATTTGAATATTGATTGAGGATTATGTTTTGTTTAGATAGTTTGGCATGTGCATCTAGGTTCTCAAGCTTAGATGTGGCATAGCACCCCGACTCTTATGTTGTTAGCTTCCGCTCTGATGGGTATTAATGATAGATTCGCCTTTATTTCATAGGATTTAAATGTTTTAAAAATTAGGGGTGTTACAGTTGGTATCAGATCCTAAGTTCGACCCTAGGTTCATGACGTTAAGATAAGACTTTAGGATGTTAAGCTTGAACTCTAAGTATTTAGGTATTTAGGACTTAAGAATCTTAGGACGCGCGGTGAGGTTGTGAGTTTATTTATCACTTTCTGCTTAGTTTTCCTTTAACTTGCTCCTTGTTTAGTTTAAAATTCTTGTAGCTAAGACACCAGGTAAGGGTGCATATTCCTGACTTAAATCTATGACCAATGTTAAACCCAGGGCCGTTCCAATAAAAATGGGGGTCCTGTGTGACATTGTAATTTGGGCCCCTTTTCAACTATTTCATATATATAAATAATAAATAGTTGTTCAACTGTATAAATACGTTGCACTACTCTAAAGGATCGAATCTCTTACTTTGCCACAACTATTTGCAATATCACCATAATCGGTGGTCTAGGCGGCTGGCAGGCTAGGCGGCCGACTAGGCCGCCTAAGTGCCATCTCGGCCTCCTAGGTGCCGACAAAACCGCCTAATCGGCCAATTGGCTATTATTTCATTCTTTTTAAATAAGTTATTTCACTCAAAACGACATCGTTTTGAGCGAAATAACTCTAAATTGTTCAAACTCATCTTTTTAAAGTTAATATTTAATATTTTAGTATTAACTATTAAAGTATTAAATAGTTTATAATTATCAAGTTTTAAAAATTTTAAACAAATTTTTAAAAAATAAAATAAAAAATACATGAAAGCCGAGGTGCCCAACACGCTAGGCTCCCCCGAGTGCTCGAGGAGTGCTTAGCGATTTTTTCAATCAATCAATCATGTATATAAGTATACAATTTTTTATTTTTATTTTTTACAATTGCGCTCCCAATTGAAAAAAATTATATATATATATATATATATATATATATATATATATATATATATATATATATCTCATATCATATATGTATATAAGTAATTTTTTTATATACAATTGTGTCCCAAATTTGGGGCCCAATTGTAAAAACAAAAAAAATAAATAAATAAATAAAAATAAAAAAATTATATGTATACACATACTATACAGCAGGCAACACTGCCTGCTGTATAGTATATGTATATATGTTTTGTAATTGGGGCCCCCAAATTTTGGGGGCCCTGTGCAAGGTCCCTGGGCAAACATGCCCAGGGACGGCCCTGGTTAAACCTGTAGAATCTGAAATGGCACCACTAAGAAACCGTGCAATGACCCCTGAGACACCTGTTAACAACCCGTTGGCCCAGAACCTTCAGCAGTTAACTCAGATTGCCCAGACTCTAAGCAACGCCATCCTTAATAACCATAATTGTCCATCATCGAACGGGAACCACAATGTGACTCGCCAAGTGTCAAACCATCGCTCACCTGTGTTCGCCGGGGAAGAAGATCCTACGACGCTCGAGGAATGGATCCGAATGTTTAACAAGATCTTCGAGGTAGTGGGCTGCCCGGAAGAACGCCGCGTCGAGTTGGACTCATTCTACTTTGGACATGAGGCCGACCTATGGTGGGTTCACGAAGGTCCTACCTGTAGACAAGAATCGGGTTTCAACTGGGAAACCTTAATGACCATGCTATGAGAACGGTTTTACCCCGCACACGTAAGAGCGGCCATGTATGAAGAGTTCCTCCACCTGAAACAGGGAATCACTAAGGAGGTAGAATACCACAAGAGATTCCTAGAACTGGCCCGTTTCGCACATGAGTTGGTGCCTATGGAGACGACTAAGGTAGAGAAATTCGTTGCCGGGCTCAATTTCGAGGCTAGGAAAGCCTTAACCGTAAGCAAGCCGAGGACCCTCAACGAAGCCTATACCAGAGCCGTCGACCTCTATCGGATTCAACTACTACAATGTGGAGCCCAGGAATAACGGAGGTGGAGGCCCTAACTTCAAAAAGGCGAAAAATGATTCCAACGTAAGGGTGATCAATCAACAAACCTAAGGGCCGCCTAGAAGAAACAACGAGGCTAGCAGAAGGCAACTCCCTTGTAGATGATGTGGCAAGGAACACCGGGGCAAGGATTGCCAAGGGAACGCCTTAAAATGCTACAATTGTGGGGAAAGAGGCCACAAAGCCTTCCAGTACAACCAACCCGTAAGTGCGAGACCACCACTCGTAGGGCAACCAGGCAACGTGAACAACCGAGGAAGCTATGGGGCACCCGAGAAAGTGTTTATCATTAGCCACACACAAGCTGACGCCGAGGCCAAAGCTAGGACCGGAATCGAAACCAAAGACGTAGCCCTGGGGGACGAGGACCCTACAAATCAACCGGAAGAAAATCCTGAAGCTGAATTTTGTCTAGGTTAAAAAGGGTGATTCTTGTAACCCGCCCCTTTATCGTAGAACTTTTACCTTGCACGATTATTTGCACCAAAAACCTTAGAACAAACTAATTGATGTTTGCAAGATTCAAACCTTGGACCTCTCATCTCATTCCTAAACCAATACCTAAACCATTAAACCACCATTGTTTCTTAAAACCCAAGAGATACAGAACACTCTTAACCCGCATTCCAAATCCCTAAAACCCAAAAGCCCCAAATAAAAAAACCCTTATTCTTCCATTCCTTCTCCCTTTCTCTCTCTCCCTCTCGGCCGCCCACCACCTCTCCTCGCTCAACCAGCCATACACCGCCCAAGCCACAGCCGACCCCCTACTCGACCACCGTCGACCACCCGGGAGTGCACCTGACCAACCACCATCGCCGCCCCACCGTGTCGCGCCAAGTAGCCCGCCACCGCCGACCGACGACGCAACCACCCAGCCACAGCAACACCACCCCCCGTCGACGACCCGGCCAACCGCCCGCTGCTACGCGAAGCTCCACCGTCCAATCGCGACTGTCTAGCAGACCGTCACCGTGACCGCCGGGAACCTCACTGGAGACTTCCGCCGGAAGATTCGAGCCCAAGCACAAACCACTCTCTAATTCGGTCAAACAATGCCGAGGAGACTTGCCAATGCCTGAATCCCAGAATGGAACAACGCCGATTACAGTTGGAAGGTAAAGCACTTGAACCTGACCAATTCTCTAAAGAATTGATCGATATGCTTTGATTTCAAGGCTTGTTGGGGATGTACTTGGAAATAAAATGCGACACATACCCCGAGTTGGTGAACGAATTCTACCACCACATGGTAACCACCAAAAAGGGGGACAAAGTGGAGATCACCTCCAAGGTCCGAGGTAAAGAAATGGTATTGACTGAAACCCGATTGGCCAAACTTCTGAAACTAACCGCCACGGGCATATCGAAGTATGACCGAAAAGCGTGGATTAGTGCCTGAAACTTGGGGTACAAAGACTATTTGAGTTATTTTTTGGGAAGAGGAAACGGGTTCACTACGGCCACGAGGCCAAACAAGAAACTATTGACCGCTGAACAAAAACTCTTGGTAATGATTGTAACGGATAGTCTGTTGCCCAAAAACAATAAGAGTAAGGATGTGGGAAACCTCCAGTGTACCTTTTCTTACTTCCTTAAGCACAAGGTTAAGTTCAATTTTCCCGCTCTTATGTTGAAGCACATGGAGTTTTGCAAAACTAGAACCGACTGAGTTTGCCCTATGGAATGATCCTAAGTTGGATCATGGTAAGGAAAGGGATAGATGTGAGCCAGTCCGAAACCAAACCCATAGGTGGAATGATCTTCAACGCCCAAAATCTCCGCCACAACAACATTTTCCATGTTGGTGAGCGACAATGCATTACCCTCGAAGAGGTATGCATGAAACCTGCAACTGAGCAGAGATTGCTAGTAGAGCAATTGGGCATCTCAAACAAAAAGATGAAGCAAGCCGTCCAAGAGGACGAAGAGCAAGAGGAGCAAGAAGAGAAAGACGATGAACCGAACCACCCGGAGCCCACAAAAGAAGGAAGGAGAACCGAAGAAGACCATGATGAGAGGTCAACCAATGACCGTATCCTAGCACAACTCGTAAGGCAAAACAGGATCATGAAAGATGGATTCTCGTCATTGATTTTCACAACGAGCTCTTTGGACCGTAGGGTGTCCGTGATCGAGTCCAGGGTGGAAAGAAAAGATATGAGATTGGTGGAAAAGAATATGTTGGCGGTTTGATGCACTGCGCATGCTTATGTGATGAGGCTGCAGCACTTTTGGTGTGTGGTGTTGTAGTACCTTTGGTGTGTTATTGTGCTGTTGGTACAATCTGTTTAAGGGCACTGCGGTGCTATGAGATCAGTGGTCTTGTTGGCGGTATGTTGGTGGGGAGCATGCCCTGCTCCGAAGGGATAAGGGAGGCATTATAAGGGTGGCCTGGAGGTACATGTTGGAACTGATATAAGGATGGAGAGGAGTAAATGTTTGAACTTGGTATAAGGTTGGATCATGGACGTGTGTGTTGTCATTGTTTGTTATTGTTGAGTCTTGTTGATTGTCTTGTCTTGTGGACTTAGGTTGCATGCTAGTATCTTTATGTTGTCTTCTGGTGTCAAGTCTGTTAATGTGTCTTAAGTCTTGATCTTGGTTTTAAAGCTAGAGTTGTTTAGGACTATATATGTATTCCCGAACCTCAAAATGGTTTTCTTATATCTACCTATATTGTACTCAACGCATGGGAGTGGGTTACTCAGCATCATTCGCGGACGGTTGTTACACCATATGTTTTTCAGGTACTGGCCAGTAGCTTCAGAGTGCGCTAGAGGGACTCGTGGATTTAACTTTAGATAGTTCTAGCCTTAGCTTAGATGGCCTGTGCACCTTGGTTGTATTTGAATATTGATTGAGGATTATGCTTTGTTTAGATAGTTTGGCCTATGCATCTGGGTTCTCAAGTTTAGATGTGGCATAGCACCCCGGCTCTTATGTTGTTAGCTTCTGCTCTAATGGGTATTAATGATAGATTCGCCTTTATTTCATAGGCTTTAAATGTTTTAAAAATTAGGGGTGTTACAATGGCGGAGTCCATATTGCCGTGATGACAATGAGCATTCTGCTGCATACATATTGCTTGGACTCATTAAAAAATTTCTCATAAAAAGTCTACGTCTAGCACTTTACAGAATTACATGCCCTATTGCATTAAAGATCATTATATCAAACCTTTTGGTCTCAATAGTCAACACCATTCCCAATAATGCTTTAGTTTCTTGCTTGTAATCCATATCTATGACCAAAATATTCTTGTCACTAAATGTCAATTCCCAAATTTGCATATTTATCTATCAGTTATGTATGAAACTATTCTCTCAAGTTACACTCAAAACAAAGATATTCAAATTTATAAATAAATTAAAATTAAGCTTTGCATGTTGACATCACCTGACCAGTGATTAGAGTATTGGTTGCAACTAACCCTATACGTAGGTGTTCCTGGATTTGGTTAACAATTAGGTCGCATGGTGTCGGCATCGCACGCTATTCCAAGTGTTTGGGGTGCATGGATCTATTTCAACCCCGTGTCAGGGAGGCTTCTCGGGAGACGTACGGTGCATTGTTTGTGTTTTACGCCGTGAATGTGTGTGCATGCTACAGTCGTGGTAGTTGATGCTTTGGAGACTGATTACCTTATAACACCGGAGTGGGAAGCTGATTAATAAGATAAACGGAGGTGAGGAAGGCGTGAGACCAATACGAGGTTGACAGGGATGCAGAGTGTAGAAGAGACATGTCTGTTTTGACAATATGTTTGTGTCGATGTTCGGCCATCTCATTATGCTCAGGAGTGTGTGGCGGGATAGTGAAGTACGATATCCCATGAGCATTAAAGAAAGACACTAATTTAATAAACTCACCCCATTGTCTGAGTAAATAGAGACAATTGGAAGCCCAAAAAACTTCTCAACTAACCGTTTAAATTGAGGAAAAAATGTGAACACATCTGACTTATGCTTTAAAGGATACAACCAAACGTATTTAGTGTAATGATCAATAAAAATAACATAGTAACGAAAATCATCAACAGATTTATCAGAAGTGCCCCATACATCTATATAAATCAATTGCAAAGGTTTTGTTCTAACAAGAGTACTTATTGAAAAAAAAAGGCAATTTATGGCTTTTGTGTACTTTGCATGACGCACAGTGAAACTAATGTAGTGAGGAAACAGTGACCGGAACATTACAACATTGCAACACAAGTTGTAACACCTTATTCGACGGATGGCCAAACCAATGGTGCCACTGAGATATACGAGACAAATACATAGTTTTTATTGCAGGCTCATATAACAACGGCCCATAGTAGACACCATTAATGTTCGCTCCCCGTAACAGAGTTATCCCCATTCGAAGATCCTTCACAATGAAATGGGAACCCAAAAAATTCAACGGACATTTGATTAGTTTTGCACAGTTGAGAAATGGACACTAAATTATTATGCAACTGAGGGACACGCAAGATATTTTTGAGAGTGAGAATAGAAGAGGAAGTGAGAATGGTGGACTGACCAATGTGAGAAATTCTTAAAGAATTACCGTCACCCAAGCGAATTTCATCAGGTCCTGTGTATTCAGAAAATGTCTGTACAGGAGTCACACTTGGGGTGGCATGGTGAGAGGCCCCACTGTCAAACAACCATGGTGGAGATGACCCAATAGTGGAATTTGTGGTTGGTGGTTGATAAGTTGGAGTCGCCTGCATGGGAAAACTGTTATGTTCCTTTAAAAAACGGGCTAGCTTACGGCAAACCCGAGTTTCGTGCCCAGGAAAATTGCAGAATTGGCCCACAATTCCGGTTCGGTTGTTGCCACCTTGCGACCAGTTTGGTATGTTATTTCCATTAGTATTATTGTTGTTGCGGAACCTCCAGTTTGTTTCTAGATTGTTGATTGCTACGGGAAAGAAAGGAACTCCGTTGTGTGGCATTAGCATTAGCTAACAGAGACTTTCGGGTTTCTTCAGCAACCTATAACTGACGCTCATGGTCGGTTAACACATCTGCTAGCTCTCCCAAATAAATGAGTTGTTCACATACGCGAACTGCGGAGATGACGGAATTATACTCCTCTCCTTGTTGAGTGAGTATATACACAACTAGGTCTTCATTAGAGACCAGGGACTACGCCAATGCACGATCATCAACAATTGACCCCATGTCATTTAAATAGGCGGTAATTGACCGAGAACCTCTTGGGATTTTAGTGAGCTCAACCTTGAGGGAAATGATTCGACCTCGGGAGACACTAACGTAACTTGCAACTAGACGTTGACATGCGTCATGAGCTGTTGTAGCCGAAGCTATGAGGGGTTGAATTATGTCAAAACAACTCCCTAGAAGAGCATTAAAACGATTTGGTCTTACCGAAACCAAACTAAATATGTAGGGTTCATGGTTGTTTGTGCAGGGTCAGTAAACTTAATTGGCTAGATCCTTAACAGAACCATCAATGTAACCAATGAGCTGAGGTTGAAGCCAATTAGTGTAGAATGTACTTGGCGTCTCCAGACTAGGAAATTTGAGGTGGTGAGTTTAGTAGGGAAGTGTGACGTACCAATAAGATGAACAATGTCGTTGGTGGCAACAACAACACTAGACAAGGAAGGAGAAGCCATTGATAAGAAAATGGAGGTAGGAAAAAAAACTTTTGTAGGAGATAGTGAATCTTGATACCATGTAAAGGTTATGAGAACCTGTATTGATTGTATTAAACAAAGAAGGAATTACACAGTATAAATAGTGTACAAAGGAGGAGAATTAGCAGGAGGTTACAACTAAGCTAGTCTACAAGAACTCAAATAGAACTAATGAATAACTAAATATAATACTAGGCACATATAGACTTAACACCGACAATATTCAAATTTAAAATATTTGAAAATAATCAACTATGATTAAAAATTTATAAATTGTTTATTTTAATCATTCTATTTTGAAATATAACCATACTGATTAATATCACTTTTTTTATTAAAAAAAATTACTTTTGTCTTTAGACGGAATTTTTTTTAAAATGGTATTAAAAAATTAGACGTGAGTAGTTTTCTTATTTCTTTTACAAAAAATGCATTTCATATTCTTTGACAGCCAAATGTTTTCATTTGTAAGGCATTAAGGATAAGCTTCCTTAATCCCACCTAATTGAGAGTTGTGGGCTCCATGCTTGGCAGGGTGACTCTCATGTTTATACAACGGACTCGATCAAAAGAGTGTTGGCAAAAATTGAACTTGTAATTTTCAAATACAAAAAAAAAAAAATCATACTTCACCCAGTTAGTCACGTCTTTTGAAGCTAGGGTCATGCCTTTTAGTACATAACATGTTTGATTTGTACTTGTTTCAACTGGGATGACAAGGAGTTGCAATAATGTGCACAATTTGTAGGATTGAAGTGCTCTTTTGGTGATTGATAAATGTTGGAGTTTGCTTTTTGAAATATCATTATTTTTTGCTTCTTTGTTTCTCAGCATGATTCCTCTTTTACAGAATGCAAGAAGGAAAGAAAGGAAGAGTAGATCTTATTTCAACAACTTGTTGCAGAGAGATACATGGAGTTCTTATATACAAAGCTAAGGGAGGGAAACTTCAGAAAGGAAAATACTAACTAACATAACAGAAATGAAAACTATTTGAATGTCTAGATGATGCCAGATGGCACATTCTGATGCCTTTGATCTTGTTGACTTCCCAATATCGCCCGCAAGCTGGATTCTATAAGTTAATCAATCCAAGCTTGGATATATGGCAATTGAAGGATGCTGGACAGTGAGCTTTGGTGAAAGTGTCTGCCAGCTGATTTTCAGAAGTAACATGAAGCAATTTTATGATGCCTTTGCTCAATTTTTCTTTGACTAAGTGACAATCCAGTTCTATGTGTTTAGTTCTTTCATGGAAGACTGGGTTCTCAACAATGGCAATTGCTGATTTACTATCACAATAAAGAGTTGCAGTGTTGTTGTGAACAATTCCCAAATCTGTGAGCAAGTAGATCAACCATTGAAGTTCACAAGATGTGGCTGCTAAGGCTATATACTCAGCCTCTGAAGATGACTTGGAGATTGTAGGCTGCTTTTTGGACTTCCATGATATCAAGCCATGACCCAAGAATATACAAAATCCTGTGACAAACCTTCTTGTATCCACACATGTACCCCAATCTGAATCTGAAAAGGGCTTTAACTGTAAATCAGTGTTTGATGGGAAGAACAACCCTTGTCTCGGGGCAGCTTTGATATACCTTAGGACCCTATAGGCAGCCTACAAATGTAGATCAGTAGGTGTGTCAAGAAACTGGGATAGCTGCTATGTGGCAAAACTGATGAGCCTTGTAATGGTCAAGTATAGGATCTTGCCAACTATCCTTCTGTATTGAGCATTGTCTGCAAGAGGTTCACCCCCATCTTTGCTCAGCTTGTGGGATGGAACAGTAGGGCTATGTATTGGTTTGGAGTTGGTGAATCCAGTATCATCAAGCAGCTCCATGGCATACTTCCTTTGACACATTGTTATGCCCGTTCTTTGTCTAGTTACTTCCAGTCCTAGGAAATATCTCATGGAACCCAGATCCTTTATTTTGAAGTTGTCATTGAGATGTATCTTCACCTGTTTAATACTTTCCAAATCAGCATTTGCAACCACTATGTCATTTACATACACCAATAGGGCTACAAATGAAGAACCTTCTCCCTTGGTGAATAGGGAATTGTCAGTTATGGATTGCTTGAATCCCATGTTCTTTAAATCAATACTCAGTTTGGTATTCCATTGTCTGCTTGCATGTTTCAATCCATATAAGGATTTGATAAGTTTGCATACTTGTCCAGGTTTTCCTTTTTCCTTCTGTATAACCAAGTGGCAACTGCATGTACACTTCTTAATTCAATTCTCCATGGAGGAAGGCATTATTTACATCCATCTGATGGATGTGCCATCCTTTTGCTGCTGCAATGGCCAATAAAGTTCTGATGGTAGTCATTTTGGCAACATGACTAAAAGTGTCAAGGTAGTATATGCCAAGAGTTTGATTATATATACCCTTTGGCCACTAGCCTTGCCTTATACCTTTCAATGGGGCCATCAGCCTTGTGTTTTATCTTGTACACCCACTTGCAGCCAATAGGCTTCTCTGAAGGTGGCAGGTCCACTATCTGCAAAGTATTGTTCCTTTCCAAAGCTTTAACCTATTCTTCCATAGCCTCTTTCCAACACTCATGCTGCACAGCCTCCTTGTAGTTTCTAGGCTCAGTGTGTCTTGTGATTTTCATTACAAAAGACTGAAATGATGAACCAAGCCTGGTGTAATCCATGGTTTTGTCCATGGTATGTGGAGAAGTTCTTGTTGTTATGTTGTGACTGTTGGAACCGTTGGTAGAAAACAAATAATAATCAAATAAAATATGACTATTATTTTCTGGAAAGATGGGAAGAAAAGATGAAGAAATTTGGCTAGTGTTTGGTGTTGGGTGTTTGCAAGAGTCAAGTGAGCACTCTTTCCTTAAAACCTTATTTGCCACCTCCCAAAGATGCTAGGAGCGTTGTGGCCTATGCTTCCCAGGATAAAACTTGCTAGTGATTCAATGTTTGAGCACTCAAACAAGGAATCCGGCGAGCAAGACACGGTTATGAACACAGTAAGGCTTGAAGAAGGAGTAGAAGCAGAGATGTTTTGAGGCTAAAAATGATGAACTTTCGTGTTCTATTTTTCTGTGTATCTCTCTACTGCCTCTACCCTCTCTTATATAGGGTTGAAGGATTAAATAGCTTTTATTATGACACTTTAAAGCTGGCTCTCCAACAGCTATAACAGCAGGCCACTACCTGAGAATTGAATTCAGAATTCAAAATTGGAGTTAATAGGATATTAATTCCGTAACAGATGAATTCAATTCCCATAACAGTCAGAACTTTCGGGTTCCAGACCGTTGGTGTGCAGGGTTCGGTCTCAACTTTCGAACTTACCCAGTTTCGGCCTTTACACCTCTCGTGGTCACCGTTGCACGAAAGTTGTGCTCTCGGTGCACCACAACCTCTCGTGCTCTCTGTAGCACGAGATACCACTCTCGGTTTCGGCCGAACCAAGTGACTATACTGGTTGGAAAATGATACCGAAGTTTGGCATAACTTAGCCCGCAATGCCAGCCAATTTCCGGACGACATTCGTGCCCGCAGGTGCCGGCGCACACGAGCTCGGGCTTGAATCAAGCCTTTTTCAATCTACTGGTTGTACGGTAGAATGCGATGTCTTTGAACCGACGGCCGTTTGTGTAGACGATGACATATCTCACACAGGAATCTCCCAACCATGCTCTTGCTCTCACGAGTTTGCCCGTTTAGGTCGTGGGTCACCGTTCCTGGTTCTGCGAGAGTTTCTAAAGAATTGTGCCAAACAATTCTCCTTCGAAGCGACCCTCACTTCTCTCTTACATAGGTGATTCTTTCTCGAGTATCCCGCATACTCAAGAATCATTAAAGCATTAACATGCTAGCCTCTTGCGGGAGTCACTGTTTTAACGAGGAGTGATAGGGAGTTCGAGACCCCCACAGTGACGCGCTCCGTTCCATAATTTAGTTGTCCCATTGAACCTAGGTGCCAGCTAGGTTGGGTATCCACTATAGAACTTTTTAGTCCAAGGGCATTAGACCCATTCCTCGTGTCAACTTCTCCACAACTTCTTTGCCTAACCCTTTGGTCAGCGGATCCGCTATATTGTCTTTTGACTTTACGTAGTCAATCGAGACAACACCAGTTGTGAGTAGTTGTCTAATGGTATTATGTCTACGATGCACATGTCTAGACTTACCATTGTACATATGACTCTGTGCTCTCCCAATTGTGGCTTGAGTATCACAATGCACACATATTGGAGGTACCGGTTCTTTCCCAATTAGGAATATCCTCTATAAAATGGCGTAGCCATTCAGCCTCTTCACAACCTTTGTCCAAGGCTATCAGCTCAGATTCCATCGTGGATCTAACTATCACAGTTTGCTTAGAGGATTTCCATGCAACTGCTGCACCGGCTAGTGTAAACACGTAGCCACTCGTGGACTTAGAGTCCTTAATATCAGATATCCAATTCGCGTCGCTATACCCTTCAAGTATAGCGGGATATCTACCGTAGTGCAGTCTAAGATCACGAGTATACCTTAAGTATCTCATAACCTTTACTATTGCGTTCCAGTGCATAGCACCGGGGTTACTCGTATATCTACTGAGTTTACTAACCGCATAGGCAATATCCGGCCTAGTACAACTCATAAGATACAAGAAACTACCAATAACCCGAGCATATTCCACTTGTGAAATACCTTCTACGTGGTTCTTGGTTAGATGAATATTTGTATCAAATGGTGTCCTAGCCACTTCACTATCATCCTTGTTGAATTTCTCAAGGATTTTGTCAATATAATGTGATTGGCTTAACACGAGACCATCAGGTCTTCTAATGATTCTAATCCCGAGGATTAAATCAGCCAAACCCATATCCTTCATGTCAAATCTCGCATTTAACATGTTTTTGGTAGACTTGATCATCCGATCATTACTACCAATGATGAGAATATCATCGACATATAAACAAAGAATGACGTAGTCGTCTATCGTTTTCTTAACGTAGACACATTTGTCACTTTCGTTTATTTTAAACCCGTTAGTTAACATCGCATGGTCAAACTTCTCGTGCCACTGCTTAGGCACTTGTTTTAAACCATAGAGAGATTTAACCAACTTACACACTTTCCTTTCTTGGCCCGGAACCACGAACCCTTCGGGTTGTTCCATATTGATTTCCTCATCTAATTCACCATTTAGGAAAGCGGTTTTCACATCCATTTGATGAACTTCCAAGTTTCGCAGCGCGGCTATGGCAAGTATCATCCTTATGGACTTTATTCTCGTCACGGGAGAATACGTGTCGAAGTAATCGAGGCCCTCGCGTTGCCTGTAACCCTTGATTACAAGCCTAGCCTTATACTTCTCGATGGAACCATCCGTTTTCATCTTCCTTTTAAAGACCCACTTAGATCCTAAGGGTTTACTACCCGGAGGAAGATCAACAAGTTCCCAAGTGTGATTCTGTAAGATAGAATCCACTTCACTTTTTATAGCCTCTTTCCACATTGGTCCTTCAGTAGAAGTCACGGCTTCTACATACGTTCGATGCTCTTTTTCTATCAAACAAGATAGAAAATCGGGTTCGTTTTCTAATAAACAAGTTAGAGTACCCGAATCGTACTCTAACAAGTAAGTTAGAAAATCAGGACTGAATGATTTTCCAACTCTCGCCCGCTTACTGCGTCTCGGCTCGAGCTCGGGTTCTTTCTCAGATTCCCCACTATCATTATCCATAGTTTCGTCAAACGTTCGTTTTGACGTACTTGGTCCCTCGTTGGACCTACAAGGAAATATATTCTCGAAGAAATATGCATTCCTTGATTCTATTATCGTGTTCTCGTGTACGTCCGGATTATGGGACTCGTGTACTAAGAACCGATAAGCACTACTATTATGTGCATAACCAATGAAGATACAGTCCACCGTCTTAGGACATATCTTTACTTTCTTAGGTGTTGGAACCAATACTTTGGCAAGACACCCCCACACTTTCAGGTACTGGTAAGAAGGTTTCCTACCGTTCCACAGCTCATAAGGAGTCTTATTGAGCTTCTTGCGGGGTACCTTATTCAAAAGGTAATTACTTGTCAAAATTGTCTCACCCCACGCATCTTGAGGTAGGCCCGAACTTATAAGCATCGCATTCATCATGTCTTTCAATGTACGATTCTTTCGTTCGGCAACACCGTTCGGTTGAGGTGAGTAAGGTGCAGTACGCTCATGTATGATACCTACACTTGCACAGAAGTCACCAATAGGTGCTTCGTACTCACAACCTCTATCGCTTCTAACCTTCTTAATTCTCCGATTAAGTTGGTTTTCCACTTCATTCTTATAAAGAATGAATTTATCAACGGCTTCATCTTTGCTCTTAAGCAAATACACATAGCAGTATCGTGTGCTATCGTCGATAAATGTGATAAAATACTTATTACCACCTCTCGTTTGTATCGATCTAAAATCGCACAAATCACTATGGATTAATTATAGTGGTTCAGTTTCCCTTTCAACCGATTTGAAAGGTACTTTCGTTAGTTTTGCCTCAACACATATTTCACACTTGTTATTTGTGTCAATTTTAAAGTTAGGAATATGGTCCATGATAATTAATCTACGCGTAGAATTAAAATTAACATGACCTAGTCTACCATGCCATAAATTGGAAGACTCAAGCAAGTAAACAGAATTAACTTTGCTTTTATTGATAACAGGAATTACACTGAGCTTAAAAAGCCCGTCAGTTACATATCCTTTACCAACAAACATCCCTAACTTGGACAAAACTACTTTGTCTGACTCGAACACCATGCGAAAGCCATGCTTGTTCAACAGTGAGCCAGACACAAGATTCTTCCTCAGCTCAGGAACGTACAACATGTTGTTCAACGTCAGTTCCTTCCCGAAAATCATCTTCAGAACCACCTTGCTCATGCCTTCCACAGCAGACTGAGCAGAGTTTCTCATCAACACCTTTTCACCCTCAACGGTCTCAAAGTTGTTGAACATCTATCGGTTGAAACACAAGTGCCTGGTTGCACCGGTATCAATGAACCATTCACGAGGGTTTGAGCCCACGAGGTTCACCTCGGTCACCATAGCCGAAAGGCTAATCTCGACCTCCTTCTGATTGCTATCTCCAACAAAGTTGGCTTTAGAACTCTTGTTCTTCTTCCTTGGAGCCTTGCATTCAGATGCTCTGTGGCCATGCTTGCCACAATTGTAGCATTCACCAGGAAACTTGTTCTTGGTAACGCCACCTTTCGGACCTAGCTTTCGCTTGTCCTTCTGGTTCCTCTTGGAGCTTTTACCGTGCTCTACAACGTTGGCCTTAGCGCCAACAACGATAGGAACTTTCCTATCATTCGTCCTGTTCCCCTCCTCAATCCTGAGTCACTGGATCAGGTCCTCCAGATTCATTTCCTTTCGCTTATGCTTAAGGTAGTTCTTGAAGTCCTTCCAACCTGGAGGCAACAAATGGATCACGGATCCCACTTGGAAGGCTTCACTTAGCACCATGCCCTCGTCATGGATCTCATCGAAGATTAATTGCAAATCTTCTACCTGACTTAGCACAGTTTTTGAATCATCCATTTTGAAGTCGAGGAATCGGCCAACCACAAATTTCTTTGAGCCGACATCCTCACTTCGGGATTTATGATCCAAAGCTTCCCACAACGCTTTTGATGTGCTTATCTTTCGATATACATCATACAGCATGTCACACAATCCGTTCAGGATGTAGTTTCGGCAAAGGAAATCCGAATCCTTCCAATAGCCAACTGCCATCATGGATTGTGCATCTTGTTCCTTCAACTCGGGAACCTTCTCGGACAAGAACCTTGCCAAGCCGAGAGTTGCTAGGTAGAACAACATCTTTTGTTGCCACCTCTTGATGTTCGAACCAACACAGGTGAACTTTTCCGGCTTTTCAGCCGAACCACTCGGTACCGAAGGTACCCGAGACATGGGAATATATCCCTCAGTGCTCCCACCATCTTGTGAACCAACGTTCACTGGTGTAGCTTGGGAATTAGCAACATTGTTGCCGTTTCCTCCATTGTTGTTCTCAACAACATTTTCTTCCCCATTGTTAACGATAGGCAGCTCGGGGTTCTCCATTTCTTCAAGGAAATTAGAGAAAACAACCAACGGGAAAACAAGGAGTAAGGTTTTAATATTGTTGGAACCGTTGGTAGAAAACAAATAATAATCAAATAAAATATGACTATTATTTTCTGGAAAGATGGGAAGAAAAGATGAAGAAATTTGGCTAGTGTTTGGTGTTGGGTTTTTGCAAGAGTCAAGTGAGCACTCTTTCCTTAAAACCTTATTTTCCACCTCCCAAAGATGCTAGGAGCGTTGTGGCCTAGGATTCCCAGGATAAAACTTGCTAGTGATTCAATGTTTGAGCACTCAAACAAGGAATCCGGCGAGCAAGACACGGTTATGAACACAGTAAGGCTTGAAGAAGGAGTAGAAGCAGAGAGGTTTTGAGGCTAAAAATGATGAACTTTCGTGTTCTATTTTTCTGTGTATCTCTCTACTGCCTCTACCCTCTCTTATATAGGGTTGAAGGATTAAATAGCTTTTATTATGGCACTTTAAAGCTGGCTCTCCAACAGCTATAACAGTAGGCCACTACCCGAGAATTGAATTCAGAATTCAAAATTGGAGTTAATAGGATATTAATTCCGTAACAGATGAATTCAATCCCCATAACAGTCAGAACTTTCGGGTTCCAGACCGTTGGCGTCCAGGGTTCAGTCTCAACTTTCGACCTTACCCAGTTTCGGCCTTTACACCTCTCGTGGTCACAGTTGCACGAAAGTTGTGCTCTCGGTGCACCACGAGAGTGGTGCTCTCGGTTTCGGCCGAACCAAGTGACTATACTGGTTGGAAAATGATACCGAAGTTTGGCATAACTTAGCTCGCAAGGCCAGCCAATTTCCGGACAACATTCGTGCCCGCAAGTGCCGGCGCACACGAGCTCGGGCTTGAATCAAGCATTTTTCAATCTCGTCTAGTTGGAATTTGATTTGCACACCCCCCCCCCCCCCCGGCGCACACAAGTTCGGGCGAGAGAGCCTCTATGCTATACAATTCTACAAGTTTCAAAAGAGCTCTTGTATATAAGGGGGGGCAAATCCTCTTTCCAAACCAATGTGGGACAAAAGCTCACTTTTTCCCTTCATTTTCCAACTCAAATGGGTCTACTTTGAGAATCAATATCTCATTCACCCATTATCCGTTTTGAGCATACAATATATCGATCTTTTCGTCTCACTACGAAGAATCCGAATCCACTTTGACCTGACCCAAATCAAAAGTGGAGCCCACTGATAATTGTACCACAAAATAGCCACTTAACATGCCATTTTAAGCTATTTTTCCAACAGTGACAGACATAGTCTTGCAGATAGGTGGGAATAGTTTTCTGCCTTGATGGCCTCCTAGCAGCCTGTTGAGGAATCTGAGGAGGATGAGTGTGACTTTGTATGCTTTCAGGAGTCTGAGTTGGAAAACACATATCATTCTGAGCCTGAATTGGAGAACACATATCATTCTGAGTCTGATTTGGAGAATATGCATCATTCTGAGCTTGATTCTGAAGGCCATTCTGAGTTTGGGGTTGTGGAAAATCAGTCAACTCCACTGTGTCACCCCTCATTGTGGGTAGAATCATTTGAGAGATTGTGTCTTTTTTGCCATTACTTTGTTGGAAAGGGAAATCATTTTCATAAAACACCACATCCCTAGACAAGAAAAATTCTTTAATTGCAAGATCATATGATTTGTATCCTTTTGTGCTATTAGAGTATCCTAGAAAGACACATTTCCTTGCCCTAGCCTCAAACTTTTTTCTAGGCCCTACTGTAGTTGCAAAAGCTAGATAGCCAAGAACTTTCAAATTCTGGTATTGTTGGAGCCTCTTGAGTAGGAGTTTGTAAGGAATCTGATTGTTAATAGCAGCAGAGGGCAGCCTGTTAATTATATGGACTGCATGCAGTATACATTCACCTCAAAAACACTTAGGAAGATTGGCTTGAAATCTGAGGGCTCTAGCTATTGACAGTAGGTGACCATGCTTTCTTTCAACCCTACTGTTCTGTTGAGGGGTGTAATTACATGAGGTTTGATGCATAATCCCCTTTTTGGTTAAGAAATCTGTCATATTGAACTCTAGGCCATTATCAGATCTTATGCACTTCACTTTAGCCCCAAACTGATTCTCAACTAGATTACAAAAGCTTGTAATTAGATATCTGGTTTCAGACTTTGCTTTCATCATATATACCCACACTGACCTGCTATGATCATCCAAAATAGTAAGAAAATAATGATGACCAAGGATAGTGGTTGTTTTGTAAGGGCCCCAGATGTCCATGTGCAATAAATCAAAGCAACTGGAAGCTAAAGAATCACTAGACTGAAATGGTAACCTCTTTTGTTTAGCAAAGTGGCAACAATCACAAATGAAATCTTTATTAAACTAAATAGTAGGTTCCAAGTCTTTTAAGAGCTGAATCTTTGAACATGAGGCATGTCCTAATCTATTGTGCCAAAGAATACACTTGTCATGAATGGAAACAGAATTGCGTACAGAAGCAATATGAATAACTAAGTAGTACGATCCACCTTGCAGCTCAGCTTTTCCAATCATTTTCCCATGGATAGCATCCTGTATAACACAATGATTAGAATTCATCTCTATAGCACCTTTGGAGTCCTTAATGAAAGCTCCTACAGAGATCAGATTGTAGTGGAAACCAGGCACATACAACACATTATACAAAATAAACTCATCAGATAGGCATACTATTCCAGTGAGGGCGATAGCAGCCTTCTGCCCATTTGGCATGCACACATGTAGATTTTGGACCTTCTTCTGACTGCTCAGTAAGTCTATATCACACATAACGTGGTGAGTAGCACCAATATCCACTATCCACTCACTTTTATTGCACTTGACAGAATTAAGTGAGATCATACCTTCACTTTGGAGTTCCACTGCCAGAGTATTAATTGAGCCTTGTGGGATCTGATCAAGACATGTATTGTTGACAGGCCTCTACATCTGCAAGAATTCCAAAAACCTTTAAAAATGTTTGACTTATGATAGTTAAATAAGAGATGATATGATAAACTAGTTTAGATATAAAAATAAGTTGTAAGTTTAGAAATAAAAATATTTTAAAAAATAATTATGATGATTTTTCAAAAATATAATAAATTTAAAAGTAACGGTAAATAGTTAATTGCAATATTAAAGTGTTCAGTCGTACCCAATCATTAATTGACATTGAAAGTTGGCAATCCGTTTATGCTCTTGAGAAACATTGACTACTTAATTGGTTTATGTAATGGCACAAGGATGGTCATTACTAAACTTTCTCATGCATGTAGGTCTATTCTTAAAAAAAAAAAACATGTTTTTAGTCATGGACAATTATATGTTGTAGTTTCAAAGGTCACTACAACAAGTGAGTTGAAAATATTGATTTGTGACAGTGAAAGCAATAAAAGAACTTCAATAGCAAACATTGTATACAAGGAAGTTTTTAAAAATTTGACATTATGATAATATCATATTTTAATATTATAATTGTTATTAAATTTATTATCCATTTACTTTCTAAAGCAAATTTACTAGACTAGTAATGAAATTCATCATTTTTTTTCAAATATTTTTATTTATGACTATTGCCTAATTTTTTACCTTTCAAATATATTTGTTTTACAATAAAAAAAAATTAACTAAATCAATAATGCGAACAAAAATAGTTTTATTTGACAGCTGCATTCCAATTTTCTTTTCACATCTTAATGCTTTTTAAAATTATTTCCCATTTACCCCATATTTATTTGAGAAAAATATAATTACATAAAGGGAAAAGAGTCAAATAAACACTGAACATTACTCAAGAAGTCAATTAGACCTTTAAACTTTCAAATGTTGCAATTAAGCCCTTAAACATATCATTTTAGAGCATTGAGATCCAAAAACTAATTAGTGACCTATAATTACAAATCATTAAGGTTCCAGCGAACCTCCGAAAAATTTCCGACCATATTCTGACAAATAACACTGGCAAATCATTAGGTTGCTGAGTGACAGATGCTTCCTGGACCTGGTTTATTGAACCATGAGCCCTAGATCTTGGCTTCCAACCTGGGGGTAACCATGTTTCTTATAACATTTGTCTTGTGTGTGGCCAGTATAGCCACAGTAGGTGCACACGGGCCTTTTGTTTGAAGCTCGTGTCTTCTTGAATCCTTGCTGGAAACCTCCCTTAGTTTTGGCTAAGAAAACACTACTTGCATTTTCTCCTGCTTGGTGTAATTGGCTCCCAAAGCCAGCAGCCATCTGGAATTGTCTTTCTTATTGAGCAATCATGGAATATGCTTCATTGACATCAGGCAAAGGTCTCATTAGCATGATCTGATTCCTAGCAGCAGTGTACCTCTCATGTAGACCTATTAGGATGATGGATAGTTTGTCTTTTTCTCCCTGTTCAATTACCTCATCCAATTTCTTTCCACATTCACACTTATTGGTGTAGGTACAAATCTTTGGAGGCCTGAGTATGACCAACTCATCACATAGCAACTTTTGTTTTGTGAAATATTCATTTAGAGAATCATCTCCCTGCTTTGTCTGGTATATTTCACACATGATCTCAGCAACTCTAAACAGATCTTGTTGACTGAATCGTCTCTTCAAGTCATTCCAAATGCCATAGGCTGTGTCTATCCAAAAGACACTTCGACCAATAGTTGGCGAAAGAGTTCGAACAATCCACGCACATACAATATTATTGCACCTCTCCCAGACATAGTATCTTTCTAGGTCATCTTGGGGAGGTTTCTTGATAATTCTATTAATGAAAGCCACTTTATTCTTGCAGGACAATGCCATTGTCATGGCCCTAGCCCAGGCATGATAATTGGATCCATCCAAAGGGAAGGAAACGAGTTCCAGTTCTGGATTCTCGTTAATGTATAAGTAATACGGATTAGATTGCGATTGAGGATCGTATGTTACCTCCTGCGAACTAGATCTGTTCGTCGGAGCTGTATTTCCGGCTGCATTCCAGGCTACATTGCTTGTTGGATTCGTCGCTGAGGTTCCAGATGTATTCCCGGCTGCTTTCCCGGCTGGATGCGTCGCTGAATTGATGTTGACTGGAGGCCAGTTCGTCATTTCAAAACTAATAGAATCGAGCTCTTATCTTGAGAGCTCTGATACCATTTTACAGAATGCAAGAAGGAAAGAAAAGGAATATCAGATCTTATTTCAACAACTTGTTGCAAAGAAATACATGGAGCTCTTATATACAAAGCTAAGGGAGGGAAACTTCAGAAAGGAAAATCCTAACTAACATAACAGAAATGAAAATTGTTTGAATGTCTAGATGCTGCTAGATGGCACATTCTGATGCCTTCGATCTTGTTGACTTCCTAATATCCTCGTCTCATTTTTTGATTAACATTTTTGGTATGAAAATATATGTTTGATTGTCACATCTGAATCATTCTCTACCATGATTTGATGGTACCTGTAACCAGCTCAAGTTAAAGGCCTTTAAACATGATTAATTATTTAGATAATTTAATATAAATTTCTAGAGATAGTTGGAATTTATAATTCAAAAATTCAGGGCTAGAGTTGTAAAAAAAAAAAAAAAAAAAAAAAAACTATTTTACAAATTTCAAGAAATAATTTGAAGTTGTATTCAAACATTACAAAAATAAAAATTTAAAACATATTCATTTTTGAAATAAGGGTCAAAAATACCGTCAAACTACACACGAAATTGCAATTTTACCATTGAACTAAAAAAATTGTAATCGAGTTCTTGAACAACACAAAATCATACAACTGCAGTTTCGTGTGTAGTTCGATGGCCTATTTGACCTTTATTTCAAAAATAAATATGTTATAAATTTGGAGCAAGGGATTCAAAAAAAGTCTAGATCCAGAGTGATTATGAGGAGGTGGTCAGATGGATCAACCAGGGACCCGAGCCTTTGGGTTCGAGCGGGACCGTCATTAGAGCCTGCACCCGTTGGATCAAGAAGGATTGAGATTTGGTAATCACACATGTTCCCCGCAAACAAAAGAGTGTTGTTGATGGTCTTGCGTAAATGGAAATACAAGGAAGATGTGACTGGATCAAGTTTGGGTGTCCCCTGGATATTGTTCACGACTCTTTTGGGAAGGATAGACACGAGGCGGTGCACCATAATGCTGGTCATAGCAGGCGATAACCTAGCTATGGGGTTTCCACCCTTTCCCCCATCAAAATGGGTTTCTTGAGTCATTGTTAAGAAACTCATGTACAGTAGAAAATGATATTAGTGCATGATTATTATAAAGTTTTTACATTTTATTCGGTTTCTATCTAACGCTCAAGTTAGTAAAGCATGTTTGGTTAACATGAAATTTTTTTTCTAAGAGAATTTTTTTCTCAAATTTGTGGAAAAATAAATTTTATCTTGTTTGATTGGTGAATAATTTAATTTATGGAAAATGAATTTCTCAAATTTGAGGAAAATGAATTCATTGTTTTATTTTGGTATTTTATTTTCCACGACTTTGAGAAATAAGTTACAATACCAATTTCTATATTACCCTTGTATATCTTTAATATTCAAGGGAATTTAATACTTTATATTAATTATTCCAACAATTTATTTCACATCAACCAAACAATGGAATTAATATTTCAAGTACTTTTTTTTTAATGGAATTTAATTAAAATTCATTTCATTCTTAATTCATTTCCACAAACCAAACGGGTCATAATTATTTTACAATTTTTACACAATTTTGAGGTGTCCAATTGCATAAAAACTCTCTCAATTTTGAGTAGTGATATGCGTTCAAAGCAGGATTGTGTTGTCACATCTTATTTGTCTAATTGTATGAATTATTGAGTTTGAAATATTAGTGTGTATTGTTTGCTTTTCAGAGTCTGTCATCTCCACTGTGTTAGGGATGCTTTCTATAAAGTTGAATGCAACATCATACTGCAGACTCTAGCTATATTTTCTATATCCATGAATTTCATTATAAACAATTTCAATTAAATGCCCTCTTATACCATACTTTTTCAAAATACATTTTATTCTCTCAATTATATAATTTTAAATGTTAAATTTTCTTAACCACATATGTGATTATTAAATTCCATTAATAACCAATATTTATTAAATATTAGCATGATTGGTTAACTTATATGCTATTCAACATCCCTCTGTATCCAATTTAACCCATCCAATGTGAAGCTTTATCCATTTAAGGCGCATTTGGTTGCTAGAAGAGAATTAGGGAAGGAAAGAATCGCAATTTCATGAGAGATGAATAGTGTGAGAATAAAGTGAGAATCTAAATTCCAATGTTTGATTTGCAAGAATAGAATTATATTACTGAAAATTTCAATTTTAATGTTTGGTATCCATAGGATTTCGAAGGGAATAAGATAAGTAGTATACAGACCTAAGTACCCATTATTATTATTATTATTATTATTATTATTATTATTATTATTATTATTATTATTATTATTATTATTATTATTATATAATGCAATGCAATTGTTATTTGGACACTTTGAATATAAACTTGTATTACTAGGAGTATAACATATTTAGAGTAAATACCATCTATGGTCCCTCGAGTTTAGTGGCATCGCCATCAGTGGTCTCTAACTTTCGTATTTACCGGGCGTCATCCTCCGAGTTGCCAAAAGTGGCCTACTAGGATCCTTTCGTTAGTTGGTCCCGTCTAAGACGTCAAAATGGAGGGCAAATGAGTCATTTTACTTTATGCGAATGTTTTAATGCATTTTACATTTATTTGGAGAAAAACGTCTGAGACTAAGTCCCTCAATTGATTCCCAAATTTCCAACTACCAAACCCTAAACAAAATCTCAGGCGAATTTAGTGGCGATTGCGAAGGATTCTTCATTGACGAAGTAGCAATTTCGAGGTCAGAATTCAAGGCGAGAATAGGGCAGACTTCAACGAGGTCATGGGTTCTCCACAACGACAGTCGAATGGTATGTGAACTAACTAAGTAGGGAGTTCTTTGTGTTACGGAAACCTCGTATTGGTTGTTTTTGTTACAAATTTGAGTATGTGAACTGCATTCGTTTAAAGTATAGTATTGGGCTTTGTTTATGGGACCATGGGGGCCCTCTTTAGGTGGTGGGAGGCCATGAACTACATATTTTGTTTAAAGTAGATTTTTTGTGTTTTTTTTTTTTGGTTATTTATGTTGAAAGCACAAATGCTGGCTTGAAATTGGGGACCACAGAGGGTTGAAAGCACATGGTAGTGTGTCCTTTTGTTCTGTAAATAATTGTGGATTGGTTGGCTTGAAATTGGGGACCACATAGGGTTTAAAGCACATATGTTGTGGCTGGGTTAAAAGTTAAATGATGTGTATTGCCTTTATGTGTATTATATTATGTGTAGGGACCACTTGTCTTGGGATAGTAAACCATTTGAAATCCACATTTCTGCCTGCTTATATAACAGTGTGTAATGAACCTATTTGTGGCTACTTTGCTGTACAGGTAATGTTCCTGGTGGTGGTTTTGTGTTGAATTTAAGGCATGGTGGTAGGATAAATAAAACTCATAAACCAAGTTATGTTGGAGGGCAGACTACTAGTTTCTCTAACATTGGTGTGAATGAGTGGGAATTGTTCACACTTAGAGATAAGGTTAAGTGTTTGGGTTATGAAATAATAGATTGCATGAAGATGTTTGTGAATCAATCAAATGGGTTGATAGAGATAGTTTCATATTGTGAAGTATGGGATTTAGTCAAAGAAATAGAGGTGCATAATGAAATAGAGATTTGGGTTGTGCATGAGGGTGATGTTGATGGTGCTGAGGATGTTGAGGATGCTGAGGGTGTTGAGGATGCTGATCCTGAAAGTGAAGATGAATGGGAAAGTGAGGAGGATGCTGAGTCAGATGAGAGTTCTGTGGATTTAGATGACATAGAGTTTGAGCAATTTGTTGATCCAACTGCTGAGTTTGGTGGGTTAGATGATGCTGGAACTGCTTTGGCAGTTCAAGTTAATGAAGATTTGGAGATAAAATTTTCAGATGAGGGGAGTGAGAAAGACAGTGATAATGAAGAGGAAAAAGAATATCAACTGCCAATGTTTAAAGGGAAAATTGAGATGGCAACACCTACGTTCTGTCTTGGATTAACATTTGGTTCTAAAGCAGAATTTAAGGAGGCAATTTATAATTATGCAATGAATAAAGGAAAGGAAATTCTGTACATCAAAAATGATAAGGTTAGGTGCATTGTTGAGTGCAATGAAACTGAATGTCCTTTTAGGATTACACTAAGGAAACAAGCCTCAGAAAATGACTGGAGGATTACAGCAATCAATGACAAGCATGATGGCTGTTGTTGGAATAACATAAAGTACATGGCTAACTCAACTACAATTGCAAAAAGGTGGAAGAATGAGGTTGCATCAAACTCCAACTGGACAGCATCTGAATTCCTTAAAAAGGTGTCAACTACTGATGGAATCTCAATATCCAGAAGGCAAGCATGGAGGGCAATGAGGAAAGCAAGGGCTGCCATTTATGGTGAAGAAGAAAAATGCTTTAATAAACTATGGAGTTACTGCTTGGAGATTGACAGGACAAATCCAGGAAGCAAATACCATGTGAAGTTGGGTGATAAACTAGATGATGGCCATAGAAGGTTCAAGAGATTTTACATGTGCTAGGAAGCATGTAGAATAGGCTATAAGTACCGTAGGCCTATTATTGAAGTGGATGGGTGTCATTTGAAGGGATTGCATGGGGGTCAGTTGCTGTTAGCTATTAGAGTGGATGGAAATGATAGTGTCTTTCCTCTTGCTTATGCACATGTAGAAGGAGAGAATAAGGAAAGTTGGATTTGGTTTTTAAAACATCTTAAGTCAGATCTTGCAATAACTCCAGCTGATGAACTGGAATTAACATTTATTTCAGGTATGTGAACTGGAATTAACATTCATATCTTATAGTTTTAAAAGCTTACCATTTGTTTTGCATTCATTTATTTCTAAGTGTTTACCTAACTGTTTGGCAGATAAGCAAAAGGGTTTACTCCCTGCATTTGATGAAGTTCTTCCAGCTGTGACTCACAGATTCTGTGTGACACATTTACATGGGAATATGAAACTAGCTGGCTTCACTGGAAAGGCAATTAAAGATGGGTTATGGGATGCTGCTAGGGCCACAACAGTTAACACCTTCACAGCTGCAATGAAGAAGATGAAGACCATTGACTCTAAGGCATATGAATGGCTTGTTGAAAAACACCCTTCAGAGTGGTCCAGGTCACATTTTAATACAAATGCGCATTGTGATATCTTGGTCAATAACATTTGTGAGTGTTATAATTATGTTATTTTAGATGCTAGAGAGAAGCCTTTAATTAGCTGCCTTGAAACATTGAGGAAGAAAATTATGCATAGGTTGTATCAGTGTAGGAAAGAGGCATGGAAATGGACTGGCCCTATATGCCCTAGGATTATGAAGAAAATAGCTCAGTATGAAAAACAAGCCAATGGGTATACAGTCATACAGAGTGATGACAACTTGTTTGAGACACGTGGGGTGATTTATAGTGAATTTGAGCAGCATGAAGTTGACTTGGGTAGAATGACATGTACTTGTAGGAGTTGGGACTTGACTGGTATTCCTTGTAGACATGCTATAAGTGCCATTTGGATGAAGCATGGTAAGGGTCCAGTGAATGACTATGTCCACCAATGTTATTTCACACAAACATACTTGAGGGCCTATGGAGGAAGCATCAAGCCTATGGCAGGTCCTACTGAGTGGCCTGAAACTGATAGAAAGCCACCTCTTCCACCTGTATACACTGTCAAGCCTGGAAGACCCAAAAAAGCAAGAAAGAAGGGAATGGATGAGATATCCACATCTAGGAAAAAGAAGGGGGTTGCTGAGGTATCCAAATCTGGGAAAAAGAAGGCAGGTGATGAGGTCTCCATGTGAAGATGCATTGTACCAAATGCAAGAAGGAAGGCCACAACAAAAGAAAATGCCCTGAAGATCCTCCTGTTAGGGAGAGATTGGTAAGTGTTATGGCTTATAACCTGTTTTAAATTTTCTTATAGCTTAAGTTTAGTTATGATCTAATTGTGATATTTCTGTCCTAGGCCAATCCAAAGAAAAGAGTTAGGGCAAAGGCTAAGAAAGCAGGAAGCAGTGAAGCTACACAGTCTGAAACTGCACAAGAAACAAGGCAAATGGTGGTTCCTACACTACCTGATGCAACACTTGAAGATGAAGATGATAATTGGTTGGCAAACATTGATATTGATGCAGTGGTGTCTCAAGTGCTTCAAAACCAAACAATGCAACCACAAGTGAATGCTGAGGATACCAATTACTAGTCAGCCACCAACTCTTTGAGAAGAAAAAGATAGCCAACAAGTGACTCCACCAACAAAGAAGAAGCTGCAAGCCAATGCAACTCAAGGGAGGAAATATAACACTCGTGGCAAGATGAAATCAAAATTCAAAAACACAAGTGATGATCCTATAAGCATTGATTAACAGTACTGTTTAAGTTATGTTGTTTAAGTTATGTATTTTGGTAGCCAAAACTGCTGGATCAGTTAGACAAGACAGTTGTATGTTACTCTTTTTTTGTATAGCAGTAACTTTGGCAATTTAGTCTTATTTTGGCACAATTGAATGTTACTTTGGCAGAAATGAAATGGTTGCTCAATTGGCTTTTATTGTCCTATTGTGCTTATGTTATTGTTAAGGTTTCTTGACTAAACACACTCCAATATCATTGTGCTTACCTATACAGACAACAAAGACAGTACAATAACATGGTGCTTAACTAAACATACTTCAAACACATTGCATTAAATGGTCCAAATCAGGTTACATCATTAATTGCCTGGAAGCATTTTGACAACTGCCATTGATTGAGAACTACGTTTGCTAAACACATGAACTACGAATCCAATTGCAAAGATGATTACAATTGCGAATTTGCAACATTTATATTTCATAGACAAGACTACATTTGTCTTAGTAGCAACTTCTAGCATAGCCTTTAACTTCTCCATCTCTTCTTTGTCTCTATTTATCCTCTTCAAAAGTCCGGGTATTATACTGATTGCCCGTGAACACATTGGAGGATCTGCCCAATCAAAGAAACCACAACCGTTTCCTCCCTAAAATCAAAAAAAAACAAAAAAAAAAAAAAACAAAACAAAATTGAATTTATAAAATTCAAATCTGGAAAAATGAAACTGAATTCAAAGATTACCTGACCGGATTCAGAGCATTGCCAAAACCTCCTACCCGGATTGGGATCTGTCTAAGACGTTCGAAACACCACTTGATTCCCGCACTCACACCCATGACTGTGTATGGAATCTCCAAAATTATATCTCCTCCTTGAAGTAGTTGAAGAAGATGACATTGTTGCTCATGAAATTACTTGAAGAAGATGAAGAAGATGAAGAAGATTAGGGTTCGGTTCTCAGGCTTATGATATCGTTGAACCTAAAGAAGAGCTCCGTTAAATAAATAGAAAAGGCATAAAACGTTCGCATAATGTGAAGTGACTCATTTGCCCTCCATTTTGACGTCTCAGACGGGACCAACTAACGGAAGGACCCTTGTAGGCCACTTTTGGCAACTCGGAGGATGACGCCCGGTAAATACGAAAGTTAGGGACCATTGATGGCGATGTCACTAAACTCGATGGACCATAGATGGTATTTACTCAACATATTTAATAGCTCCTAAATTTTATTTAACCATGCAATGTTAAATTTAATAAATTTAATAAGCTCACATCCATAAAACTTCATAAAAATAAAAGTATACAACTTAGTTAAACACAATAAAATGTTAAAGTGTTTTAAATGCTTACATCCAAAACATATCATAAAATGTTAAGCGTTTTAAACATAACAATAATTTGACCATTTTTACTTATAGTGAAGACCAAAAATTTTATTAACCTTTAAAAATGTTTGACTTATGATAGTTAAATAAGAGATGATATGATAAACTAGTTTAATTAGATATAAAAATAAGTTGTAAGTTTAGATATAAAAATATTTTAAAAAATAATTATGATGATTTTTCAAAAATATAATAAATTAAAAGTAACGGTAAATAGTTAATTGCAATATTAAAGTGTTCAGTTGTACCCAATCATTAATTGACATTGAAAGTTGGCAATCTGTTTATGCTCTTGAGAAACATTAACCACTTAATTGGTTTATGTAATGGCACAACTGCACAAGGATGGTCATTACTAAACTTGGAAACCATGTTCTGAAAGCAAAGGTATTTTATGGAAGCAATACAGGTGAGAAAGTACAGATACCAAGAATGTCATTAACTCCATCAGACTTGAGATTGCCTTTTAAATTTCAAAGAAACAATTCCCTTTAATTGTCTCATAAGCAATGATGATTAATAAGAGTCAGGGTCAATCACTTTCTCATGTAGGTCTATTCTTAAAAAAATATGTTTTTAGTCATGGACAATTATATGTTGCAGTTTCAAAGGTCACTACAACAAGTGGGTTGAAAATATTGATTTGTGACAGTAAAAGCAATAAAAGAACTTCAACAACAAACATTGTATACGATGAAGTTTTTAAAAATTTGTAAAAATTTGACATTATTATAATATCATATTTTAATATTATAATTGTTATTAAATTTATTATCTTAAAAGCAAATTTACTAGAGTAGTAATGAAATTCATCATGTTTTGTTTTTCAAATATTTTTTAATTATGACTATTGCCTAATTTTTTACATTTCAAATATTTTTATTTTACAATAAAAAAAAATTAACTAAATCAATAATGGGAACAAAAATAGTTTTAATTGACAGCTGCATTCCAATTTTCTTTTCACATCTTAATGTTTTTTAAAATTATTTCCCATTTACCCCATATTTATTTGAGAAAAAATATAATTACATAAATGGAAAAGGGCCAAATAAACCCTGAACATTACTCAAGAAGTCAATTAGACCTTTAAACTTTCAAATGTTGCAATTAAGCCCTTAAACATATCATTTTAGAGCATTGAGATTCAAAAAACCAATTGGTGATCTATAATTACAAATCATTAGGGTTTCGGCGAACCTCCGAAAAATTTCCGACCATATTCTGACAAATAACACTGGCGAAGCGGTTGCCGGTGTCGTTTGGTTGCCTTCTCTGGTGAATGAGAAGGCAGACCAACTAGAGAACACAACCAGTTTGGTATGCTTTGTCCTTCGCCGAAGAAGGCAACCAGTTTGGTTGCCTTTTCCTTCGCCGGAAAAGGCAACACTTTGGTTGCCTTCTCCGGTGACTGGAGAAGGTAACCAAATGGTCGTCTTCTCTAGTCGTCAGAGAAGGCGAACCTTTTCCTTCTCCTTAGCGGGAGAATGTGACTTGGGTCGCCATTTCCTTCGCCGTAGAAGGCGACCACATCCAGCGAAGGAGAAGGGTCGTCTTCTCCTTCGCCGGAGAAGGTGACCCATCTGGTTTCCTTCTCCAGTCGCGGGAGAAGGCGACCAGATGGGTCGCCTTCAATGGCGAAGGAGAAGGCGACCCATTTGGTTGCCTTCTCCAGTCGTCGGAGAAGGCAACCAAAGTGTTGCCTTCTCTGGCAAATGATAAGGCAACCTAACTGGTTGCCGCAACCAAAAAACACTGGCGACCGTTTTGCCGGTGTTATTTGCCAGAATATAGTCAGAAATTCGTCGGAGGTTCACCAGACTCCTAGTGACCTGTAATTATAGGTCACCAACCAGTTTTTGGGCCTCAATGCTCTAAAATGATATGTTTAAGGGCAAATTATGTTGTGCAACTGTGCGTGAGGTTTATACTCAATGTGCGTGAGTGTTGTGCTTAATGTGCCTGAGATTTGTACTTAATGTGCGTAGTGTTAATATGCGTGAGTTTTGTACTTAATGTGCGTAATGTTAATATGCGTGAGTTTTGTACTTAATGTGCCTGAGTATTGTGATTAATATGCGTGAGATTTATGCTTAATGTGCGTGAGTAGTTCAGAATTACGAGCCCAGAAGGAAGCATAACAGAAAACTCACGCACATTAACGCCCAAGCTTCTTGTTACTTCTTCCTTCAATTTGGCCATGGATTCTGGATTATCAGCTACCTTCAGTGCAGTTGAATGTGTATATAGATGACGCACGCACAGCGAAATTTGCACACCAGCTAAGTGTGGATTTCTGTTGTATTATTCCCATAATTCTTAACCACCATAGCCCGCCTCCGCATTATCATCATCAGGGAGGGGGCAATGGCTACTGGGGATGGGGAAGAAGCTGACATCCATATTTTCTGCTGCATTTTACATATTCACGCACATTAAGTACAAATCTCAGGCACATTAAGCACAACACTCACGCACATTGAGTACAAATCTCACGCACATTAATCAACCGCACAACCGCACGGGAAGCATTCAACCGCACGCGGGAACCTTTCAATATATATATATATATATATATATATATATATATATATACACACACACACACTTTCAAATATTAAAGTTATTTATAACTTATCTTTAATTTTATTATTTAAATATATAATAAAAGAATTTTATCCGTGCATCACACGAGTAATTTACTAGTGATATTAAATAAGAGATGATAAACTAGTTTAGATATAAAAATAAGTTGTAAGTTTAGATATAAAAATATTTTAAAAAATAGTTATGATGATTCTTGAAAAATATAATAAATTGAAAAGCAACAGTAATAAATAGTTAATTGCATTATTAAAGTTGCCAAACTTTATATATTAATTAATTAATTAATGTATAATTGGAAAGGAATTGTACGTTTAGTTATGAGGTTGATATGGAAGTGATGTGTAGGGCAGGGCGGGTAAGAAGACGACAAATAAAGCATGGACGGAAGGACAGATGATTATAATGAAAGTTTGAAAAAGATGAGAGGAGAAATAATGCATTCATGTACTCTCTCAATCACTTTAATTTCAGATTATTAACAAACTTTAAAAGTCTGTACAATAAAAACATATATGGCAGTAAGCTAATTAGCTCTTCTCAGATCAGATCAGAGTCTTGCTTGCATATTTGATTGATCTAGTTATCAGTGTGCAATACCAAAACTTAAAACTACATACATATTCTTACCATCCAGCAAATTAAATTAAAGATTGGAATTGAGAGATAGATGGCTTGTGTTGCTTTAGCTTCTCTCATTAAAACCATTGAGATTGAGTTTGTCGTTGGGCAAACAGAAAGGGTAAGCCTGTATCTCCATGATCATGATCGAGCAGGAATCAAGTCTTTCCTTGAAAAACTTTATGCTTTGCAAGCCCTTCTCCAGAAGGAATCCAGTGGTGATGGTGATGGTTATGCAGTGAAAGTGAGAGATTTAGAAATGGAAATCAGAGACTTTGCACTCAAAGCTGAAGATGATATTGAACTACACCTTAGCAACTTCATCCTTCTCGGAGGAGAAAAAGCTGCAGCTTCCCATCAACTCCTCCATCAAACTTTGCAAGAAGCTACAAAATATGCAACAGAGCTGTTGGAGAAGCCATCAAAAATGGGTGGTGCTAGTGTTGCTTTAACTATTCTCATAAAAAAATATGAGCATTTCTTTTTGCAACACTTCCCAACGGTGAATCATCCTGGAACAGCAATGACAATGGCATCTTTCTTAGGAAAGCTTTCTACCCTGCAAGCAGGGTGCTTATTGCTGGAGAGGAATTCCGATAGTTCTGATGCTGCAATCAAAATATTGGAAACGAAAATCACAAACTTCTCACTCAAAACTGAAGATGACCTCCAAATACAACAAAAAAACTTCCTTCTAGCCAAACACACCGTACATCAACAAAAAGCTTCTCAGAAACTCCATCACACCTTGCAAGAAGCAGCAGAAAGCGTAGAAGAGTTGTTGAACATAATCAAAAGTAGAAGCAGCAATGAAGTTGATGATGATGATGAGGCAAATCAAACTCAACCATCAAATACTTGGTTAAAACATGCTAGCGCTGCGAATGTTGAATCTGATGGATCCACCTCGCATGCCTTTCTAAAGCCTGAGGCCAGAATGGTTGGTCGTCACCGTGATTGTACACTCATAAAGAAGCAACTCTTTTCTGGCGGTTCTGGACTAAATATAATCTCAATTGTTGGAATGATGGGTATTGGAAAGACGACTGTAGCAAGAAATGTGTATGAAGATCCATCAGTTGCATCCTATTTTGATGTAAGAGGTTGGGTTACTATACCCCAACACTTCAATAAGAGCAGAATGCTAAGCCAACTTCTTCAGTCAATTACACCAGTAGAAGAGCCAATTGTAATTCAAAAAGGAAGCACTCCTCTTGAACTAGAAATGCAGGTACGCAAATGCTTTGGTGGTAAGAAGTATCTAATTGTTATAGACAACATTACAAGCAAGAAAACTTGGAACCAAGCTTTGTCTGACATCATAAGGTGTGTTAGTAACGGATTAAATGGAAATTACATGTTACTAAGCACTAGACACTTAGACCTAAAAGCCCATACCCATAAGATGACTTTGCTAGATTCAAAAGAAAGCTGGGAACTATTTTGTAATATCCTTTCTATTGATGAAGAGCACTTGGCCCCTAAATTTGAAAAAATTAGGAACCATGTTGTGGAGAAATGTGATGGATTACCCCAGTTAATTGTTGAAGTTGCCAAGCGTTTATCTAAATGCAACAACATACAACAAGGGTGGAAAAAGATTGAAAAGGAATTAGAGTCTTTGGGACTTCTAGATCGCAATGCACTCAATGTTAGTTACAATATGTTGCCACATCATTTGAAAGTTTGCTTTCTATACTTTGGAGTCTTCCCAAAACGTAAAAAAATTCTGGTTAAAATGCTTATAAGGTTGTGGATTGCCGAGGGATTTGTGAAGCCATTGAAACATAAGGAGTTAGAAGATGAAGCTTATGAGTACTTACAAGAGCTTACTGATAGAAGTCTTCTCTTAATTGAAGATCGAAGTTGTAACGGCGAAATAAAAACTTGTAGAATGCACAGTGCCTTACATACCTTCTGCGTAGGAGAATCTCAAAAAGGAGGTATTTTATGTGCAGTAAATACTCAGCAACATTCAGGATTATCATTAAAAGCATTTACAAATTCCTGTCGTTGGCTAAGTTCTTACTCACACAGTTTTGACTATTATTATGTGCTCTTTGGTACAAACATCCCTCGCTCCATTTTCTTCTTTCTTGAAAATCTTGAAATGTTTGTTCCTCCCAAGCTGTTAAGAGTTTTGGTGTTTGATACTTCTATATCACTTCAAAGAGTGCCAATGCAATTAGGAGGTTTAGTTTTATTGAGATACCTATCCATAACACAATGGTTTGAGGATCTGGATGATGTGGTGTCAAATAATCCAAATTTAGAGACACTTGTTGTTTCCGGTAATGGAGCACCAACAGTCCATTTGCCATCAAGTATTTGGAAGCCACCAAACTTAAGGCATCTTGAACTTGGCAATTCATATATGGTAGATCCTCCAAGTGCAGATAAAAAGAATTTACATACATTATCTTGGGTGGTGAGACCAATTAATTGCAGACAAAAGGTGTACAGCAAGTTCCCTAACATAAAAAATCTGAAAATTTTCCTGAAGGACGACATAAGCCTAGTCACATTAGAGGATGTTGCAGCAATCCTATTATTTTGGATCATTTTAACTATTTCAAAGGGCTTGAGAAGCTTAGCATTTCAGATTCTATTGGTTTGAATGCAACCCTCCCAAAAGAGTGCATGTATCCTTCAAGATTGAAGAAGTTGAAGTTGAGTAGGACTAATATTTCTGAGGAGGATTTAAATGTAATTGCCAGGTTACCCCGGCTTGAGGTGCTCAAGTTGGAAAATGCCTTCCATGGAACGGTATGGAAAGTAGCTTACGGAGGATTTCGTCAATTAATATTCTTGCTCCTTGAAGCTAAAGATCTCAAGCAGTGGGTAGTTAGCTGGAATCAGTTTTGGATGCTCAGACACTTAGTCTTAAGATCCTGTAATTGTTTGGAACAAATCCCGGAGTGTTTTGAAAGAATACCGCCGTTGGTGTCAATTGAGTTGGAGGGGTGTAAGTCTTCCCTTGTCGCTTCTGCCAAGAAGTTACAACAGAAGGGAAGATCCAAGGATGTTGAGGTTAGAAGCTAAATGATGTTACTTTTTATTTCTTTTCACTACAAGAAAATTGTCCATTAGTGAAAGGTAAAACCGTCACTAAAACATCAAAAACCATCATAAAAGACTTTTAATGACGGGAAATTTACCGTCGCCACCCGTCATTATTTCTTCCGAAGTTAAAAACAAATAGTGACGGGATATGATACCATCATTAATACACATATAGTGATAGTATATTTACCGTCACTAAAACATTCCTTTTGTGACAAAGAATCCCGTCACTAATACATCTATTCACTACCATAATTTCCTCTCATTATATACTTGTAATGATGGAAAATCCCGTCACTAAAAATTATAAATTTGTGTCAAATATTATTTTTCTAATTATATATATATTGTTACTTATTAAATATTAAATTTTGTAATACATTTTCTCCTCACTAATCGATATTATGTTACGTTGTAACTATAGATATTGTGTTGATAAAAAATTAAATTTTGTATCATAATGCAATCAAAGTAAACTCAATCAATATATTAAAAGACTTCATTTATCACTACCAAAATGAAATGTTTCATACAACTTTGTAAATACTAAAGACTCACAATTCAACCAACACAACAAGATGGAATTGGAGAAGCAATTCTCTAAATGCACCAAATTCTTAGCTATACATTAGAGATGCTAAAAATAATCACATCTTCACACAGCTTTAGAGGAAGGATAGCAAATACACCATCCATCAAAGTATGGCGAGTACATCAAGTCGTTTTTTGAGAATAACTCCTTCCACTTCGACATATATATGGACGAGAAGTGAGAGACAATGATAGAGACTATTTCACTGCACACAAGATCAAAGTAGCTAGTTTTAGCATTTGACAATCAAAAAGGTCCTAGTGTACTGCTGAAATTGGTTGAATATATTAAATCTCACATAAGAAAACATGATTTGTTAAATTATGACCTCAAAGCAAAAATCACTAAAGGTCTCTGTTCTGCATAGCATGCACAAAAGTGTTCTATGAGTAAAATATAGATGCAATCAAAGTTGAAAGAAGGAAAGAGAATCAATGGAGATGGTTACCATCTCTTTGTAGGTGCCTGCAAAATGCTTTTTCTTCAACACTTGAATGAAATCATTGGCATAAAGATGAGGCAAATTGGGCATCCCTGAAACAAGAACAGCTCGATCAGCTCCTCTGGTAAATACTTTTAATTTCTATGATAATGGGCAACATCAAAGATTGTTCATATATATATATATATATATATATATATATATATATATATATATATATATATATATATATATATATATATGTATGTATATATATATATATGTATGTATATATATATATATATATATACACACACACACACACAACTGACCAAGAACTCCAGGACCTCCATGATCTTTATAATAGATGAAAATCCTATCATCAGCTTTGCTGTCAACCACTTTTCCACTCCCACCTTAATCCAGTGCCAACTATTAAAGACCATACCATATCCAGAGCATAGTACACTTGCCACTTTGGCTCCTTGTGCACAACTTGTGGTGACAAGAGATAAATGACTTAAAGTTTTACACTTAAGGGATTGTATATTTGTCAGGTTTATATCCCGTTGGTTGGCCGACCTAATTTTTGAGTGCAATCAAGCACAGCATAGAGCTAAAGTTTACCCAAAGTCTCCACTCAAAGCTCAAAGTCCACTAAGAGTTATGGACATTTATGAATGACTGACAATTTATATATGCAGTGATACACATCAAGGCCATCTGTAATCACTTTTCAAAAAGAATTAGGCCCAGTGGTGGTATGAGTACTGGGAGAGATCAATTGCTCATTCTACAGGAAGCTCTGCATACTTGATAGAAAGCAAGCAGCCAAATACCACCTAACTTATAGGGCCCAATAAAAGCTTGAAAGGAAAGGTCATTGATATCCAAGGCACTGAATTTGTTGATTTCTTACATAAAGAAACATCCTGTAGAAGTCTAAGTTACCAAAAGCCAGTTAGCCATCTAACGCAAGCGGAAACAACAAAGGTCTCCAAGACAAAGAAACACTCAAAACCACTAGGATATAATTCTTGCTAGAATCAGGAGAAGAATATAGAAATAAACACAATTTCCAGCATATCATCATAAAAGTTCACCTGAATATGCAATTGGCTTTGCCAGCTTCAATTTAAATAATTTTGAACAATAGAAACTGCACCTGAACAATCTCTATAGTCCATTCTACCATGCCAATATGCTCAATGCTCTACATTGCGGTTACTTATACAATTCATCCAACTACTTTTCAACATATACCTACACTATGCAAGGAGTATACAATTTCATCTTTCATTATAACATTAACAAAATGAAAAATATTTAAGACTATAGATAGGATGATGAAAGAGTTACCTGGCATGCCTTTCATAGAGTAAAGAGTCTTTCTTCAGAACAAAGCTGAAGAAAAAAAAAAAGTAGAGAGCTGAACATACAGCGAATCTGATAAGCAGGTAGGACTATGAATTGTGACATGGATATAATTGTTCAATCAAGTAAATATAATATATTATCCATTAAATAATTGCAATTCAGTTCAATGAATTGTGACATTCAATAGAGCAACTACTCTGTATTTTAAAGTTTCAGATATAACAGAAGATTTTTATTAAGAAGATGGAAATTAAAACAAAGTTCTACTATTTGTCTGCTTTGCAAAGAGAAATAAGGCAGTAGGGAATCCCAATTTGAAATGCATTCTTGTAGAACTCCCAAGGCATATAGGCAATATGAAATTCATAGCAGCAAGGACAACTACTGATAATCAAAAGATATTTGTAGAACTTCCAATTTGAAAAGCATTCTTGTAAGTGAAATAATAAGACTTTGAAAGAGGAACCAATTGAATTCTACGAGGGATTATAATGTCCTACCAACTGTAAGTAAATTTAGTTACCCTAGCTGCAAAGCTCGCTCAGAAAGAAAAGAAAACCAGCGAAGAAAAGTCAAGAATTCTGGAATCCCCACCTTCACTGCAACATTTTCGAATTACACAAAAACGTAAGCATATAACAGAATGAAGAAAAGAAAAAATCTTTATCATGTATTGATTTCCAACAAATCATACCTCAATCGAAGAATCCCAATACGCTCAATGAGAACCCAAAAATGGGGAAAATAACCCGCAAAACCAGAAATAAACACGTGACTCAGTCGAACCAGCTTCGAATTCCAACAAATTAGGGCTCAATTAAAGTTGTGGCTCACTCAGGGAAGGAGACTTGTAGTCGTAAGGGTTAAGTGCGTCGTCGTCGTTCTTCAGGCAGGCGGGACGTTGGCTGTGGCGTCTTCGTAGGGGAGGCAATGGCAACGCAACGTCGACAGTGGCGTCGGATCGGCGTCTGAAGCAATCAGCGGCCGCTGTGGCAGTGGAGGTGATGGTTGCGTGGTGGTGGAGTAAGATCTGAGAGAGTGAGAGGGTTTGGAGGGTGTGGCTATAACAAGAGGGCGCCCACAAACAAAATTTTGGTGGGAATTGAATTTTTGTGAAATAATTTGTAGATGTCAATAGTGAGAGTAACAACATTTATTGTATCAATAGTGAGAGTAAATTTTTTAAATAAAGGAATCTACAGAGGTATAACCTCATGGACTCCCTCTTCAATTTTGGGTCTATGAAGCCTAGTTTCTTGAGTAGAAATGATAGATTTTTGTTGTTTTTGAGCTTGGAAGTGATCTATTACTTTTCTATGATGTGTTGTTAATGTTTTGGATGAGTTGGAATTGCTTGGTTTTGAATTGCAGATGAAATGGTCCATCTGGTGCACACACAGTGTGCACCAGATGAGTGTAACGGCCCTAGCCAACGGCCCATCAAGGGGACCGTTGGCTAGAGCCGTGGCCAGCGGGCCTATGGAACGGCCCTAGGAGAGGGTCGTTGCCTAGGCCCGGCGTTGTTACGGCTTGAGGGGGCGGCTCATGGTGAGCCCCGCCCCTTGGTCCCTAAGTGTGGTCTGTGTAGTGGCCAGGCCCTTGTGGCTCAGCTACGTGTCGTTTCGTGCCAGGTGTCACGGGCCCTTGTGGCTCGGTACCTCGGGGCCGATTCGATGCACGTTTTGGCTTTGGTTTTGTTGAATTTGGATTAGAAATGAGCATGTTATGATGGATTTATTGATGAATTTGCTTCACAGTATGTATGTTTGAAGTTCACTATAAATGAGATTTGCCTTGTTTTACCTTCCTGATGTTGTTGAGAAATGAATAGAAAAGCATGTTCACTTTGACAATAAGATTTATTAGAAAAGCATGACTAGAATATGTTATTTGATCAATGGGATTTGGAGTCTATTTTGATGGTAGAAATATAAAGAGTTTGATATGTTACAATACAAGCATGTTGGTGTGTCCTTGAAAGTTCACGGTGATATTTAATTTGAAGCATGTTGTATAGTATTTTGCATTCCAAGTAGACCATGTTTTAAAAGTGCATAAGTGGCCAACGTGAGCCCAAGTATTATTTTTCCAAAAATCTCGTATTCCACGTAGAGCATCCTTATCTTATCCTTGAGAATGAATTGAGAAATATGTGCATGTCTTTTGCATAAATTAAGTGTTGTGCATATGAAATGCATGAGCGATATATCTATATATATCTATGGTGAGGAAACCTTGTTTTGTAGGACCCGTTTGGTTTATGTCCTCTTGGATGATTATTATGGACATTGCGATCCCAGTACATGTAACACGGTGTATTCCCACGTTACGAGGTTGGAAACTGCCCGCCAGGCTTGGAATCCTGATCAGGGGATGTGCACGCTAAAAGTTCGATACCTGATTCCACAGAGTTTGAGCATAGAACCAAGAGAGTGGTTCGGTGGATGAGAGAGTATTAGGCCGGCTAGACGCCGTGCCTGGATAGGTCCGTTCACGATACGGTGAAGTTCCTACCTCGTCCATTTGCAAAGAAAGCGAGTCATTGCGACTCTAAGAAAAGAAAGAAAGAAAGAAAGCGAGTCATTGCGACTCTAAGAAAGGAAAGAAAGCAAGCGAGTCCTTGTGGCTCTAAGAAACCTCCACAGAGAAGTATTCTATTTTACGAACAAGTGTTGAGTATACTTATAGTTTGCACAAGATTGCATTTGAGTATTGTGTTGCACTGGATTGCATTTGAGAATGATTAACCAAGATTGAATGTTGAGCATGATTGTATTAGTTGTATTTTGATACCGTATACATCTAATTTACAAGATATGACCTAGAAAGCATGATGATAACTTCGTATTGGTTGTTTGATAGTATGAGTTAGTTATGGAGAGTTTTGTTATGAGGAATATGTGTTGGAATATTCATGTTGTTGAGTTATTTATGTTTGAAGCATATATGTTGATATTATAGGTTGCGAGCATATAGAAATCTGTGATGTATCTAAAGTTGTCTAAGTGTTGAGTTTGTTACTTGAGTTTGAGATCAAATGTTTTCCAAAGTATATTCTATAGTACTTTATAGGGTTGAGTGTGGTTATACATAGCTTCGCGCTAACGGGTGTTTTCCTATTTTTCTATGTGTTGTTTGTAAATCCCTTTTCAGGTGGGCGCAGTGTTGAGAGGTGATCGAGTTAGACTAGTCTAGTAGTTCTAGTAGTCTGAACTCATAGTACTTTTATTATGATGTTATTTTGTCGGATTTATTGACTTATGTGGTTTGGTGATGTTTGATAATGTAGACATCGGGGTGTGTGTTTCCCCTTATTGACGTTCGATTTAGTTTTATGGATGTTAGTTATTTTATTGTTATTCTAGTTCCATCCTTAGCCTGTGCAATCACCACGGAGTGGTGGTTGTGGCGGCGACATTCCCACTAGTTTACTTATTAAGTTGTTTATCCGCTGCTTAGTTTATGTTAATTTTGGTTTAGAATTGTAATTAAGATTTAAGAAAAGTGGGGTGTTACAAGTTGGTATCAGAGCGGTACGAACCGCGGGATTTAGGAAGACTAAACCTTAAGATTGAGTATAGGAGACCTAAGTGAAAGCACTAGGATGGATAAGTTAAGGAAGTGAACTCTAAGTTATAAGATTTAAGGTGAGGAAGACTCTAAGAATAACCAGTTAAGTGTAAAAATCAAGTTAAGAAGTTTCTTAAGTATTTCAGTTATGAACGCGGTGAGATTGTGAGTTACTTGCGCATGCTTGTTGTTATTATGTGATTTGATTTGTTTATTTAGATCCATGGTTGTTGTACCCTGATAGTGTGCACATAAGCTCCTTGTCCTTGAAACCTATTTTTCACTCCATATATGAACATTCTTTGTGTTGTTGGTTGTCTAAGCATATTCCTTGTTCATATGCTTGGTTTTGACGTCGAATCTTGAGTATATTGTTGTGTTTATTGTGCCAATCTTCTATTCCAAATTCATTGTTGTTGATGGCATGATAATCCTTGATTTTGAGCTTTTGGTTATTTTCTTGTACTGTGATCTTCTGATTGCTCCTATTTGGTTTGGAATGTTTATTGGAACTCTTTGGAGTCTAGAGCTGGGTATTTTAGGCTTGCTTTGATTGAGTTTGGATCTTGAATTCCTTGAAATAATCTATTCTTGTTATTCCTATGAGCTATTTTGAGTTTGTTGATCCGAATGCTTATTAATTCGTTATAAGTATTCTTGTGAGCTTTTCGTTGGATTGCATGCTAGTATAGTTAGTTCTTGATGCTAGTATGACCTTGTTGTAAGCATTATTCTTGGAATCTCGTTGAATTTGACTTGAACTTATTATCCTCGAATCCCCATGGTTGGAATCCATTGAGTTGTTGAGTCAAGATCTATTCGTTGTTATTATGTCATTGGAATCTGTATTTGTTGAGTAATTCCTATGAGCTTATATTTGTTGAGCATTCTTGAAAGTATTTTGTTCTTGAAGAGATATTTTATTGATTATGTGTCCTTTTTGTACTCTCGAATCCGGTTGCTATTGTCTTGAGATCGTCCATTGTGGTATTCTTTCCTTGTTATTGAGTTATTGAGCTAATGCTTCGAGGTCATCTCTCTTTTATATCTTCCTTTGGAATTCACCAGTTGATAGGAATATTTTTGTAATAAAGTTTTGATGAGCCAAATGTACTTTAGATCCCCTTAGAATTTAGGTCTTTAGTACAAGCATCATAATCCAGAATTTCAAGTCAAAGGAAATCTACCACATGAAGAACAAAATCATTTTGGACAATTTATTTTGGTCCTACAAGTATTCATCCGGAAAGAAGCATTAAGGAATGGCGTTGCAACAAATGATTGGATGAGCCTAATGGTGAAATGGTAGAAATCCTTATTCACAATGATCACACCTGAGATCAATTCCTCCCAAGGACTTATGTTTTACAAGTCAAGAATTCGGACAAGCACAATGTCTTAAAGGAGCACGATGTCTACAAGCACAATGTTTCAAAAAAGCATGATTTCAACAAGCACGATGTGCCTTAAGTAGCAGAATGAGCACGATTTCAACAAGCAAGCACAATGTTCCAAAGGAGCACAATGTTTCAAAAAAGCACGATTTCAACAAGCACGATGTGCCTTAAGTAGCAGAATGAGCACGATTTCAACAAGCACGATGTGCCTTAAGGAGCAGAATGTAACCTAATCAGAAAAGCATGATGTATCAAGTCAAACAAGCAAGAAGTGCCGAAGTCAAACAAGCAAGATGTATCCAAAGGAGTACAATGTATCCTTCAAGGAGCAAAATGTGACAAAGAAGCAAGATGATCAGAAAATAGATAAATTCGAAAGAATTTATGTTGGTTCATCTCACATGTCACAAGAATCCAAATTGCCTGAAGATATGATCAGAACGGTGGAAAAATTTATGAAGGCATGGATAAAAGATCTTATCCTAGAAATATATTATATCAGAAGACTTATTGCAAAGAGACGTTGAAAATTCAAAATAGACAAGGAAAATAATATTTTAGAAACAACTTGAAAATCAAGTTGAAATAAAATATTATCTTGTCAGGCAAGTTGACAATCAAATCAAATTGAAGACCTACCATTGTCAACAATATCAGGCTACAGGATTCAAAATTCAAATATCAAATTATCCCACTCCAACATATATATTTGATTTCCTATAAAAGGCCATGAAGACTTGAAGACATAGAAAGAACACACGGATGAACAAGTGCGAATTCTAGAAATACAAGTGCTCAAATATTCATTGAAATATCTAGAAGAGATACTTAGTCTGAATAGTCTCAAAATTTGTTGGAGAGAGATACAATTAACTTTGTATTTGTAATTGTAAAAAAGAGTATAGCTGTGTGCAAAATACTCTAGTGAGTGTAGCTGTGTGCAAAACACTCGTAGTTGCTAAGTGTAGCTGTGTGCAAAACACTTAGTTGGTGTTGAGTATAGTTGTGTGCGAAATACTCGTAGTTGAGTGTAGCTGTGTGCGAAACACTCGGAGTTGGCTGTAGCTGTGTGCAAGACATCCGGAAGAAGTGCTTGTGTAGCGCTTATTCACTATTGTAACTGTGTGTGGAAAATAGTGAATTACTCCTAGAAGTGAATGGATTAAAGTGGACTAGGAAGATTACGCCACTTCCGAACCACTATAAATTGCCTCTCTCATTTACATACCGCACTTACATAATTCGCTTTATTTATTTATCGTCCGACTAACCCGTTTACTATTCACTGTCTATCTTAATCTTTCGGGTTTAGTGTGTTTTTCACGTATGCATGTAACTCAAACTATCTATGCTTGACATTTGAATTATTCTAAGCAAGTTTGACGTATTACATGTGACATTCATCATACAGTTGACGTGACACGAAGTATTATTTATAATCATGAATATTATTGTTACATATTGAGTGAACCATCTACTTTAAATATTCAAGATACTCATATTATCTGAGCTTATCTTATATGTGCATGTGATTAAAATTACTGATTGGGCATAACTCTTTATACATATTTATTCCGCTGTGCAGTTCAACAATACTGTTGGTCCCAAAAGAGGTAAGGTAAAAGTCTAGAGGGGGGGGGGAGGGGGGGGGGGGAGGGTGAATAAACTTTCAAACTTTTTAGCATAGTACCACAATTGCTATGACAGAGATAAACCAAAACTCTTAACTAGATTGTTAGAGTATGGTGCACATCGGAAATAAATAAACGATACGGTGTGTGTAGATTGTGTCAAGATTATTCTCGTGAGAAGCAAGAAAGAGCAGTAAGTAAAGAAAGCAGTAAAGAACACAAGGCAATTTATAGTGGTTCGCGAGGTGGTGTAATCCTCCTACTCCACTTGCTCTTATCTCCAAGAGCAATTCACTATATCCACCACTTCTTGGTTCCAAGATACAATGAATTCCGTGATCTAGTGCTTTGATCACCAAGCCCACACTAATCACGCCCAGTGCCACCAACACTGCTGCTTCGGGTTTCATGTCGCCATGTTACTTTCCCAGGATTTCACGACTCCGCGTTACTTTCCCCCCGTCTTCTACGATCCGGTAGAAACGTATCCCGTGATCTAGTGCTTTGATCACAAAGCCCGCACTAATCAGGCCCAATGTCTTCCGACACTGCTGCTTCGGATCTCACAACTCCGTGTGACAATCCAGGATTTCACAACCCCGTGCTACTTTCCTCCTTTCCCTTGTTTTGCTCCAAAACAAGTTTTGCCTTACTTCCAACTTTGAGACTCTGTAGATGATCTTCAATGGTGCGCTGAGTCTCTTGTAGTTGATGAAGATTCTAACACTCTTGGATATTTCTTTTGTAAGCTCTGTATCACTCTGAGTGTTTATCTCACAAAGAATATATCAATTAAAGCTCTTGAGATGGAAAGCTTTCTTTGAATTTTGTATGCTCTGTTTAGCTCTGTTCTTTTCGCTTCTTGCTATTTTCTTCTCTGCTTTCCACTGCTTCAATCTTCATCTTTTTATAGCTGGTAATGAGAATCCGTCCGTTGGAAAGAAACGTTCTCATTTTTGAATTTCATCTAGCTGTATAGCCTTTTTCAGAGGATAAGATAACATTGCAGATATGTCAGAGATTCCCTGCAAGTTGATCTTGAAGTTTAGCAAAAATGGCGTCCCAAAAATCTTCATCTGGTGTAGATCATATAATCCCAAATTTAATCCCTTACTTAGACTAGTATTTTTGCTTCTGCAACTTCTTCTTGTATTTTCCTCTGTACTTCACGTCTGGGTCTGTCTACTGCTTCCAGACTTCATCTTCACGTCTGGGTCTGTCTACTGCTTCCAGACTTCATCTTCTAAATTGACTTGGGAAATCTCTTCCCATGTAAACTTCATCCCTTACTATATTTGGAAGTGACCCTTACTATATTTGAAAGTGAAATCTCATCCCTTTCTTGATTTGGCAATTGAAATCTCATCCCTTACTTGATTTGGACTTGCAACTTCATCCCTTAAATTGAAGCCCTTTGCAAATCTCATCCCATCGAATTGAAACTTCTGCCCCAAGGGTGAGATGCGTGAACTTCATCCCTTCAAATTGTATCCCTATATCAATTTTGAGATACTTCATCACCTTCATTCCTTCAAAATGTATCCCTATATCAATTTTGAGATACTTCATCCCTTCAATTGGAATTGCATCCTAATTTCATCTTTAAGAAACTTTATCCCATAGTCAACTTGGAAATCTCAGAAACTTCATCCCATAGTCAACTATATCAATTTTGAGATACTTCATCCCTTCAATTGGAATTGCATCCTAATTTCATAATTTCATCTTTAAGAAACTTCATCCCATAGTCAACTTGGAAATCTCAGAAACACTTCATCCCATAGTCAACTTGGAAATCTCATCCCAATTGACTTTGCAAATTGCTTCATCCCAAATTGCTTCCCTTCGGCCAAACCATCGCCCATACTTCATCTGATGGATTTAAACTTGGCTTCTTTAAAATATGTGAGATGTGAGATTTGAACCTATGACCTTGCATATAATATTTCAAGGTTCTTCTAACTCATCTATACAACCTATAGGTCATCATCTTGTTTCACTTGGTGTACTTCTTTCTTTCTATAGATGCTTGATCTTCAAGATAGCTTCATGCAAACTTCAAGTCATGTTCTTTTCTTCTTCGGGATTTCTTCTTGAATATTTTTGAGAGATTTCTTCTTCGGATGATAGTCTTCATAACTTCTTCATATGCATACATCTTCCTCTTTTGTTTGCCATTTTCACTAGGCAAATTCTTGATTTTAGGCTTTATATCTTCTTCATCCATTTCCTCAACTAATGAATTTATTTTTCCCTTTCTTGGTCTATGACTCGACTAGTCTAACCAAAATAAAATTGGGGTTCTACGATTTACAATATGGCATATCAAAATCTATTACAATTTATTCCTAACAATTTCCCCCCTTTTGATAATGCCATAACTTATACTCAAACATTGGCTTTAAGTCTTTGAAAAATAATTTCATTTTTGCTCAATTTTATTTTGACAAAGCCAAGATGAGTTTGACAAAATTAATTCTAGGGAAAATAAAACTTTGTGAATTAATTCAGACAAGTCATATACGCATCCTTGATTAATTTTTAATCAATTTTTATCTTTTCAAATTTTTGCATGCGTTTAACAATTCTTGTCTCTTAATTCACGAACTAATACATGATAGCCAAAATAAATCAAAACAGACTTAGATCAGACCATGGGAAATATTTATTCATATTAGTCGATTTGAGGAAATATTATTATAGCCAAAATCATTCCAAAATATAGATATTCAAAACATCATATTTTGAGGAGTTCATATTTGATTACCTTCTGGGTTTCTTGACTCCCATGTCAGCTTTCAAAATGTCCTTGATATGTTCTCTCATCTTGCAGATGTCATTTTTGAACTTTTCACATTCAAACCTCTTGGTCACATTTCCAGCCATGTAGTGTCCAATGGCATCTTTAATATTGGTGCCCGGAAGAGCTCCGGCTTCCCACCAAATTATGCATTTTTCAAAGCTTCTTTGGAATCCCAACTTTCACCATTATTCTTGGTATAATCTCTAAGATCATACCACATCTCGGTTTGCTTCCTTTTTGCTTCTTCTTCCTTATTCTTCTCAGATATCCATTGAGCTTGATCAACTTTGGGTCATCTTTTCATCATACTTGGCACATTCTCGGATGTCCAAATTTTCTGCGGTGTTACGGTTCCTTTTGAGCATTCGAACCAGCCTCGAGTTTCAGCAACTTTTGATGAGCTTGATCTAAGACTCGGATTTGCAAATTGAGCGAAACCAACTTGGGATTGTTGACCACGTCCTCAGCCACGGCCTTTCGTTGGTGCGGCGGTCAAAACTGGCTGTTGTGATTGACTTCCAAGGAGGAATTCTTGTTGCTGTAAAGCCAGATGATTGAGAATTTCTTCCCCTCTTATGGCATTATCAATCAAAAAGCCAAGGGATTTGGAATCTTGTTATTTCTTGGCTTTAACAAGCTTAACACCATCATGTGTTTTGAGAGAAACATCCTGCAAATCAGATATTTTGTTAGCCATAGAGGATAATTCTACCTCAAGGTGATTTATCCTTGTCTCCTGGTCTTGAATGGCTTTGATTTGTCTCATGTGTCTTTCATTGTTGATCTTCTCGGTAGCTTCTCGTTCCTTCTTCATGAGTTGGATTATTTCCAATAATCCTTCGGTGAGATCTCCTTTCAAATGTCTTTTGGCTCTGTCTATTTTCGTTTGCAAAGTATTTTGATATTCCAATAGCTCCTTCAAATTGGTTCGTGTGTCCTCAAAGTGTTGCAAAGAGAGATGTCCTTGCTCGGTAAGAGTAGTTCCAATCTTTTGACACACAACATCACTTGTCTCTGTAACTTTTGCAAAAAGTGATGTTAACAAATCGTCTTCATCTTCTTCTCGGGTTCGGCTTCTACTCATGTTCAGAGAGTGCAAAGATTTGAACAAATTTCTTCGTGAATCCGGTAGAACTGGGTTTTCAACAAGCTGCAAGTTTTCTTCTGGTGATTCGGCTTCTTGAAGTTGATTTCCAGTTTCTTCTTCAATAACCTCTGTTCTTGAAATAATCTCTGTGTTTAAATTGACTTCTTCTAGAGAGTTGTTTTGATCTGACATCATAGGGTTGTTATCATGCACTGGCGCTTCATACAAACATTCCCCCCCAATTGAGGGTCTAATTTCACCATCAATTTGATCCCTTACTTCATCCCTTGTAGGGTCCATTGCATTTTTGACTTTTGATCATTTGACGTGATGAGTAAGTTTGTTTGTCTTGTGGTTCTTTTTAAAGGGGTAGGAATCACGATTGTTTCAGACACAGCCAACCAGACATTTTTTATTTATTACTCCTTTAATCAGGAGTACAAAAGGATCACATAGACATCTTGATAATACAACCACATCAACTGCGATTGGTGGAACAACATTCATCTTCACTGTTGTCCTCGTCAGTGTGTGGAGGAGATATGCATGTTTGAGCTTGAGGACGAGTACGTTGCATTGAAGAACCTTGTATAGTCCACGGGTGGACGGATACGAGGATTCACCGGTGGTGGAGCAGGTTGCAGAACAAGTTCAGGTGGACCTGGTGGTAGATCTTGTTCCACTGCCGGTGGTGCATCATTTTGAACAGGTGGTGCAAGAGGTCCTTGAGAAAGTCCTTCAAATCCAGGTGGTGGCATGACCGGTCCAAACGTCAGCTGCTTCAGATAGTTGAGGTATTCTGAATCACTCATGTTCAGAATTTCTTGATAGATGTCCGGCTGAACAACAGGTGAAAACTTCAGAAAAGGGGATTCAGATTCGTTGGACTTCTCTGGTTCGGCTACGCCTTGACATTGTGGTGTTGGGATTTTCTCGGCTTCTCCTTCTTCAGCATAAATGAAACCTGGTTCTTCTGGCAGTGAGATAGGTGCACCTTGATCAAAGTTTTGAAGGTTTTCCTCTTCAGATACAACGAGAGGGTCGTTTGCAGTATCCCCAACGAGATGTGAGCTTCTGTCCTTCTGGCTCGCAACTTTTGGAGCCGCACTTGATTCCAGATCCTCATGGATGTTCTCCTTTCTCCATTGTTCTTCTCCTTTGACACCATAGTTCTCCTGCAAAAATAATAAAATACTTGCACGGTTGGGGTTTGGATTGCTCTTGCCAATATATAGGCTCGAGAACGTCTAAAGGATTCTAAAGATGGCTTCAGGGATTATGGTCGACAGTTGGGTTCTGAATAGGTATGATTGACATCCATTAAATTTGGGTGAGTTGCTATTGGCTGAGGAGGACGGTGCTAGGGAGAGGATTAGACAAGTAACTACTAGGGTTTAAGAGGAGATTTGCTCAGATTTATGGCATGGGTGACGATCGAGATCTTCGAGAGAGGGTGTCAATCAGAATTTATGAGAGGGGATCTAATTTACGAGAGAGGGGGTCAGATTTTGTGGGATTAATTATGGGTAGAAGTTTAAGGGGTGTGGGTTTTTGAGAGATGGAGAGTTTTAATGGGATTGAGTTTTATGGGTAGAGGTTTAGAGGGAGGAGGTTTCAATCCAATCTGTTCTCTTCCTTGTTATTCTCAAAAACACGTACACATCAGATTAAACACATAATTCCACATAAATATGATCACACAAATCACACACATATCCGTAAATCTCATATGCAATTTCGAAACATATATGGAATTTTAAATTTTAGCAATTAAAACACATCCATATATAATCATGAACATACACGGTAACTCCCAATTAAAATAAACACAAATTTTGGTAACTAACCAAATTTTAAATAAATTACCAAGAAAATTCATACATACATACGATATATTCTAAAACATATATATGTAAGCAAATTTCTTAAACACATAAGCAATTATTTAGAAACTAGTAAAAATTATTCTAATACAAATTAGCACATAAATATACAAATTATAAACCAGATTATAAATCATATTTCGCAAATAGATTGTTCATGCAAACAAATTAACACAAACATGAACATAACGTGCGGTCCAAGTAACTATTAAAACATGCAATTCAAAAACAAATTAGATTAAATAAAAGCGCACATTTTGTCACATTAATTTGCATGGCATATAAAATCACGTTAAACACTACATGCAAATTCATAATTAAAAACTTAACACATTTAGCAAATTAGTTTACGTAGAAATTAAGTACATAGAAATATGCAAACACGTAAAACATATAAAAGCATATAAACACGTAAAACACATAATTTGAGCATATGTATCATTTTAGACCAAGAGATTAAGTTCAGTGATACTTAGCTCATTTCCAACTTTCCCAATTCATGCCTTAAAGTAGAAAATCTCATTTCGCATAAAGGCTTCGTGAGAATGTCTGCAACTTGGTTCTCCGTAGGGATATACTCGATTTTTAGATCGTTCTTTTCAACATGATCCCTTATGAAATGATGTCGTATGTCGATATGTTTGGTTCTTGAGTGAAGCACCTGTAACACCCCGTGTTACGACCCCTAAAATCAATTAATCATTTAACCAATTATCCAAAGAAAGAATTAAATTACAATAATTAATTAGGAAAAGGCCCACCATAGTCCGTGGGCCCTCACCTCTAAACCCAATCCCTAGTCCTAAAAGGAATAGAGTTAGCAAGCCTATAGTATTTGGACCCTAATTAGGACTCTTAGATATATAAATAGGGGACATAGGAGGCACCTAGAACCCACACCGCAATAATCTCTCACCACACAAGAAGCTCCAAGAATTCCCCTAGGAGAAATCAAGAAAGAAGGAAGACTTAGAGAAAGACCCTTCATAGCCAAGGAAATTAATTAAGGCTAAGAGGTAACCCATGTCTCAACAAAACCTATTTTCTTAGCTATGATCTCCCTCTAGGCATCCCCCTTACATTCTTGTGTATTGATAATTCGTTTATGTTATTGATGGTGTGATCTTGATAATTGATGTTATGATTTCTTGGGAAATCTTGATAATCTTGATGATGGAAAGAGATTCTTGATAATTATATGATGTTCTTGATGAATTGTATTGGTTCTTGATGTTAAGGGATGAATTACGTTCTTGATGATTTAAATATAATTAGAGCCCTAGGATGTATCGTGAAACTCGTGTGGTGTCATTCTTGATATGTTGGGTGGGAATTCACATGTTTGGGTGTTAATTATGTTTAGCAAGCATGATAGGATATGTGCCGTATGTTTCTTGCCTTTTGATCCGTTAATTGTTTACGGGTTGTCATCAGCTGCGTTTAAAGGTGTCTAAGCATGGCTTCGGGTTCCACAAAGGTTCCCGGGGCGTTATTTGTGAAAAAGAGTCAGTGGGGGGGTAGGTGGGGGTAGGGGACCCGCCACCTACCCGCGGCCAGATTTGACGTCACCGGCAGCAGGCAGCCGACGGGCAGGCGACTGCCCGCCGGGCACCCACTGCCCGGAAACTCATCGCCGGCAGGCAGCCGGCGGGTGACCCTTCACCCACCGGCTACCCGCTGGAAATTGTCCCACCTCGAGATCCCGGCTTCCCCGTTTGATGTTTCCCCGACCCTCGTGGTGTCCCAACGGACTCCGTTTATCGTGCCTAAGTCTAGTTTGATGTTTCGAGTACCGTTCGTAGGATGAATGAGTCTTATATAACGCATGCTAGTTGAATTGGTATCCCGTTAGCCTAGGTGAAAGAAGTATGAACCCCTTAGGATTATTCCTAGTATGTGGATGACCACGCATAGGTTTCGTTATACGTTTTCTCCCCTTTCCCAATGTGTTAATATGGGTTGCATGTGCTTGTTATGTGTTATGTGTGCATGTTACCCCAATTTGGTTGCGATCAAATTGGTTATTCCTGAGCTGCGGTTCAGAAGCTAGTTGCGGTCAGAATTACACTCTCGGGCTGCGGTCCACCATTTGGTTGCGATCAAACGTTTTACATGAGCTGCGGTTCATATTCCTAGCTGCGGTCAGATGACTACTCTTGGGCTGCGGTCCACTGTTTGGTTGCGATCAAACATTATGATGAGCTGCGGTTCATCGGTCGGTTGCGATCGACCCCTCCGTGTTGCGATACGGGGCAGGGTGCTGCGGGGCCGTGTCAGAGCTATATGCACTGACCTCATGTATGGGCATGCGATTGGTCCTGTGGCACCATCAAAGTGTGCTATGTGATGAGATATGGATGGTTTGATGTTACGAATGTTATGAAAGCGTGACCATAGGATACATGCTAGTGAACCGTATATGCTTGGTTATGACTATTCGCTGTGCTTATCTCTATCTGTCGAGTCTGTTCCCTATACTTGTGAATTGTATGACTGTTGACTGTGCTTATCCCTATCTGTCGAGTCTATTCCCTGTTTTAAAAGCTAGAGTCTCTTAGGATATATCTTCATGCTTCGAAATGGTTTTTCTTATATCTATGTATATTTCTATATGTACTGTATTTCAACGCGTTGGAGTGGGTTACCAGCATCTCTCGCTGAACAGATAGATTTGGCTTTCAGGCACAGATGATTAGACACTGGAGCGCGCTAGAGATTCGGAGCATAGAGTAGATAGTTTCCCTTTCGGCCTGCGTGCCATGTTTATGTATTCATACTATTTGAGGATTCTAGAAGTAAGCCTGTGCACCTGAGTTCTCTAGCTCAGGTGTGGCATAGCACCCCGTACTCTTATGTTTGTTTTGGATTTATGAGCATTTACCTTTATTATATAAGCTTCAAAAGTTTAAAATTTTCGGGGTGTTACAACACCGGATTGTGAGTGATGGCGATTGCACTTGTATTGTCACAAAATATGCTAACATCGTCGCAATTTACTCCATAATCCTTCAATTGTTGCTTCATCCACAAAATTTGAGCACAACAACTTCCTGCAGCAATATATTCGGCCTCGGCGGTACTAGTTGCAATGGAATTTTGCTTTTTGCTAAACCAAGAAACAAGCCTTCCTCTCAAGAATTGACATGTCCCGGAAGTGCTTTTTCTGTCTATTATGCAACCTGCAAAATCCGCATCTGAAAAACCAGTTAGCGTAAAATCTGTACCTTTAGGATACCACAATCCAACATTGATTGTGCCCTTCAAGTATCTTATGATTTTCGTTGTTGCGGTGAGGTGGCTTTCTTTTGGATTTGCTTGGAATCTTGCACACACTCCCACAGCATAAGAAATGTCCGGCTTGCTTGCAGTAAGATATAGAAGAGAACAAATCATTCCTCTATATTTTGTTTGATCGACATCCTTTCCATCTTGATCTTTGTCTAGCCTCAATGATGTACTCATTGGAATTTTGATCGATGATTTTCCATCAAGGCCAAACTTCTTTATCAAGTCGCGGGTGTACTTTGCTTGATTGATGAATATTCCTTCTTTCAGTTGTTTGACTTGTAAGCCCAAGAAGTAATTCAATTCACCCATCCTGCTCATTTCAAATTTATTCTACATAAGCTTTGAAAATTTCTCACACAAAGAATTGTTAGTGCTTCCAAAAATAATATCATCAACATATATTTGCACTAATAAAATATGATCACCATCTTGAATTCTAAATAGAGTTTTGTCAACAAGGCCTTTGGTGAATCCACAGCTTATCAAGAACATTGACAAAGTATCATACCAAGCTCGAGGTGCTTGTTTCAACTCATACAATGCCTTTTTAAGTTTGTAGACTTTATCACCTTCGCCTTTTACCTCAAAACCTGGGGGTTGTTCGACATAAACTTCTTCTTCGAGTAGTCTATTCAAGAATGCGATTTTCACGTCCATTTGATAAACGGTGAAATCTTTGTGTGCGGCGTAGGCTAGGAAAATTCTTATTGCTTCAAGTCTGGCTACCGGTGCAAAGGTTTCATCAAAATCTATTCCTTCTTCTTGAGAGTATCCTTTTGCAACGAGCCTTGCTTTATTCCTAACAATCACGCCTTCTTCGTTTGCTTTATTCCGGAAGACCCATTTAGTTCCTACAACATTGTGATTCATTGGTCTTGGAAGAAGTTCCCAAACGTCATTTCTTTTGAATTGATCGAGTTCCTCTTGCATGGCGTCAATCCAACTTGGATCATTTAGAGCTTCGTCCACTTCTTTTGGTTCAATCTGAGATAGATAACATGTGAACAATGCTTCCATGGTAGATGATCTTGTTTTCACGCCATCTCGAACATTTCCGATCACTAATTCTTGTGGGTGATTTTTGAGCCATCTTAAGTCTGGTTCAAAAGGGTGCATGGTGCTGGGTGGATTTACTGGTTGAGAAGAGGTAGTACTGGTTCCAATTTCTGCTTCATTTTGTAAATTTCCAACTTCTCCAGTAATTGCATCCAAGGGCTGATTTGCAATTTCCACTTCAACTGCATCCCTGGGTTGATTTGCAATTTCAATACCAATTGCATCCCGCACTTCATTTCTTATTGGATGAGAGATGAGATTTTCTAGAGAATTAATTTCCAACTCATCCATTCCCTGCAAAATATTTTCTTCACACGTATCATCAGTATCACAAAAATCAATATGACACTTGTTACCATTTTGTTCAATATTTTCGCCATTTTCGTCCAGAGCATCAATATTGACGTGCGATTTTCCATCAAATACCACGTGTATGGATTCTTCAACCACCATTGTTCTTTTGTTAAAAACTCTGAATGCTTTGCTGGTAGTCGAATATCCTAGAAAAATTCCTTCATCTGCACGCTCATCAAAAGCTTTTAGATGCGATTTATTATTAATATGAATAAAGCACTTGCATCCAAAAATATGAAAATAACCAATATTTGGTTTTCTCCCTTTATAAAGCTCATATGGCGTCTTGTTATACTGCTTGTGGATCATGCTTCGATTTTGCGTGTAGCAAGCAGTGTTGATAGCTTCCGCCCAATATCGTTTTGGGAGACCGGCTGCACTAATCATCACTCGTGCGGCTTCTTTAAGCGTCCGGTTTCTTCTTTCAGCAACACCGTTTTGTTATGGTGTTCTAGCGGCAGATAATTGATGAGAAATTCCATGTGAATTGCAAAAAGCTTGTATAACTCCATTCACGAACTCGGTTCCACGATCCGTTCGGATTTTTGATATTTGCAATTCTTTCTCATTTTGTAGTTGCTTCAACAGCTTCGGAAACACTTGTCCAACTTCATTTTTCTTCTTGAGAAACACGGTCCAAGTGTACCTGAAAAAATCATCAACAACAACAAGAGTATATTTCTTACCACTTACACTTATTGGATCAACCGGCCCAAATAAGTCCATGTGTAGCAAGCTTAGCGGTCTTGCTGTTGATTCGTGCGTCTTAGACTTGAATGATGATTTGATTTGCTTTCCGCGTTGGCATGCATCACACACTTGGTCCTTCTTGAAGATAATACTTGGTAGTCCTTCAACTAGATTTTTCTTTGCAAGCTGATTGATAGTCTTGAAGTTTAAATGGTTGAGCTTTCTGTGCCATTCCCAATTTGCTTCGTTCGAATTTCTGGCCATTAAGCATACTGAATCTTTGCTTGTGCTCCAATCAACAACATACATGTTCTTTTGCCTTTTTCCAGTGAGCACAACTTCATTTGAGAGCTCATTTTTGATTAGGCAATTATCTTTTGGAAAATTCCACACGATAGCCTTTATCACAAAATTGACTAGTGCTCAAAAAATTGAATTTTAGGCCTTCAACAAATGAAACATCTTCGATCTTTAAACCATTTCTTTCAATTGTACCAACTCCTTTTGTAGTTCCATAATTTTGATTTCCTCCAAATATAACTTTTGGTCCATCGATTTTCTTGAAATTCACTAGACATGATTTATTTCTAGTCATGTGGCGTGAGCAACCACTGTCGATGTACCAAACATCCTCTTCTTCCTCTTCTCCAAGAGCCATAAAGCACTCTTCACTTGAACACAACTCAATTGATTTGCATACTAGAGTCGTGTCATCTTCCGAACTTGAGGTTGATGGTTGTTCGGCCATTAGAGCTGGATGTCGAATTTCATGAACATCATCATCTTTGGCCTTCATCTCGAACTCATATGCTTTAAGATCACTAAATAATTTGTCACTTGACAAAATTCTTAGATCTCGGTGATCCCGCATAGCCGTAACCTTCATGTCCCATGTAGATGGTAAGCCTCGTAGAACTTTGAGATTTATTTCCTTTTGGCTAATATTTTTTCCAAGGTCATTAATTTCTCCAAGGATTTTGATCATTCGAGCTTCCATATCAACAATGGATTCGTTTGAGAGCATTTTGAAGTCCTCGAACTTCTTCATAGCAATAGTGAGCTTGTTATCTTTTTCTTGTTCATCTCCTTCTCCGATCTTGATTAGAGTATCCCAAATTTCTTTTGCACTTGTACATTTTCGCACTTTTGGGAATATTGTATCATCAATGGCTTTGAACAGAATATCTTTGGCAATGTTGTCAAGATTGTTCCTCTTTCTATCATCCGATGTCCATTCCGGTTTTGGCTTTGGTACGAATTGTTGAGCATCCGGTGATAGAAGAAAAGCCGTATTTACTTTCAATATTTCGATCGGGCCGTTAGAGATAACTTCCTACATTTCATCATGTAAGGCTGATAGATGAACCTGCATACGAACTTTCCAATCATCAAAATTATCAAGCGAGAATAATAGATTTTGAGCTAAATCTTTATTCATCTTCTCGGAGGGTGCGAGAGATAAATAATCCAATTACACACACTAGGTAAGATGGATCTGCCTAGCAGTCAGAAACAAGGTTGACCCAATTAGGCAACGTGCTTTGAAAGCAAATTGGCCTAAATAGACAGCCTGCTCTGATACCAATTGTTGGTCCCAAAAGAGGTAAGTTGAAAGTCTAGAAGGGGAGGGGGGGGGGGGGGGGTGAATAGACTTTCAAACTTTTTAGCACAGTACCACAATTGCTAAGCCAGAGATAAACCAAAACTCTTAACTAGATTGTTAGAGTATGGTGCACAACGGAAATAAACACTACAAGAAAAATTGCGAATCACGACGGAAACATTGCGACGGAACGTAATCTGTTGCCGATTTGCTACGGTTTTTGCGACAGAATGTGTTCCGTTGAAATTTCATGACGGAAATGGTGACGAAATTCAATTCCGTAGAGATTTTTGGCGCAAAGTGAGTAAAAACTCGAGAAATTTTGGCGCCCACATTTTGGTGACGGATTTTGCGACGGAATTAAGTTCCGTCACCACAGTGGCGACAGAAAAGGCAACAACCGATATTTCCGTCGCGATGTTGCGACATTATCGGCGACAAGAATGAATTCTGTTGCGATATTTTGCGCAACGTGGAAAATACTCCCACATAATCTTTCTGCCAATAAATAGACGACGGAGGGTGACAACAGAAATTGCGACAGTTATTTTTTTCGTCGTGAAAATATTTAATTTTTAAGTAAAGTTTATTTTCGCTATAGAATTGGATAACAGATTCAATTTCGTTGCAAAATGTTGACATATTAGCGAGAGAAAATGCGACACCCTACATGTCTGTCGCAATATGGCAATGGAATTGGCAATGAAAATTAATTCTGTTGTGATATTTGGCCCAAAGAGAGATTTGCCGTTTGAGGTTGGCGACGGAACTTACGACAATCGTTCTTTCCGTCGCAAAAATATTTAATTTTTTTTAAAAAGTTTATTTTCGAAATAGAATGGGACGATGAAATCAATTCCAGCGCAATATGTTAACACATTGGCGACAGAAAATGCGACGCCTTACATGTTCGTTGCGCTATGGCGATGATATCGACAACGAAAATTAATTATGTTGTGATGTTTGGCGCAAAGAGAGATTTGACGTTTGAGGTTGGCAACAGAACTTGGGACGATCGTTCTTTTCGTCTCAAAAATATTTAATGGTCGAATTTTACACCTGGTTTGGTATTAAAATTGGGAAATTTTCAAAATTAGATGAAGATTTTAATTTGTGTATGAATTCATATGTTATAACTAAATTGTATAACTTTTTAATCACTATTTTACAACTTTAGTAAACTTATTATAATAATGTCAATTTTAACAAAAATTAATTTAAGTTTTATTGTCTAATTAATATTTCTTTAAGAAGATTTAATTTATTTTAATATAAAAAATTTGTTAGGACATCATTTCTTTACTACTACTTTTACTACAAGTTTAAAATACTCATTTTGATTATATCAAAAAAACTGTTTTTATTTTATATTAATTATTCAATATTTTAAAAGATTACTAAACATTTACCTATTTTAACTTTTGTGTTGGATATTAATTTAATCACGCAGTTTATGCATTTTAACTAGTCTGTGTGTAAACAATTCACTTAACGATCTGTTAATTATGATAATTAATACTTTATAACCAAACCATTGATAACTAAAATTTTTACAAATCTTTAACCATTAATCGAACTAAAATATTTTGTTTAAAAATTTATTAAATGGATTCTTTGGTACGGGCGTTTAACAATTTTCACTACTGAATTGCATGTACGCGTACTCCTAAAAATAATAATTCAAGTTTGTGTGATTATTATTTAAATAAAAGAAGATTTTGATCATACACAAAATAAAATGTGAAAAATAATTAAATAATTAATTTTCCCAAATATTTGGGAGGTATATTTATTGTAATCATTAATCTAAAATGACATAGTCTTTTATATATATATATATATATATATATATATATATATATATAATATTTTAATAATTAAATCTTAAAATTCAAACCCAAAATCTCTAATTCATAAAATCAAAATTAAAATTTAAACTTAACGACAATAATTTTAAAAGATTACTAGTATTTTTACATGTGCGTTGCACGAAATAAATTTGTTATAATATTTTAAAAATATTTAGATCGATATACATTTATAGAAATTATAACAACGAATATTATATAGTGCAACTGATGCAATAGGTTGGTTCAATTATATTTTCCGGTGTTATCCTCGCTTGAATTCAAGTAAATAATTTTCCAATTACCCATGCGATGCATGGATAAATTTTTTTTATTATATAGTTAGATAATAAAATTAAAGATGAAATTATAAACAATTCTAATATTTGAAAGTGTACATTTATTTGATTATAAGATTAGTGCAAATTGCAAAAGTATCACTCAATTAATTGAATAATAAATGACTCATTTGTATGCACTTTAAAAAATCGATATGTGATATGATTTATGTAATTATATTCTTACTAAAATAAATATTGAAAAAAATGAGAAATAATTTAATTATAATCATTATAAAAATAAATCCAACGAACTCATGTTTAGCTTAATTACCATAATAATTATTAGACAATTATATTGATATTTGTGCAATAATATTTTATACCTAAGTATATTCATTTTCACCCTACCGTCTTTACTTTTTTCCTCCTCCATATCTAAATGAATTAATTGTATTTATTATATTATAAAAAAAAAATCCAACGATCCATGTAAAATTAGGTATTTATTAAATTAAAACTTTTTAACAATAAAAAAAAATATGGTAGGTTAAAATTGAATTTCAATTAGTAAAATTTGATTAGGCTAAAAACTAAAATGTTGTTAGTTGCGTACATTTTCAGCGTCGTGGCCTCCGTCTTCGCTGCCTAACCCTTCGCCATTCGCCCATTCCTCACCACAGTAGCTTCATCGCAACCAAACTTGGCCATGCACAGCCCACTGTAGTAAGCAGTAAGCTTTGTCAACGCCAAAACAACTTCATCGTCCGGCCAGCACTTGTTGCCTCGCATCGCCATTGCTCAACTTCGTCACCGTCAACGACTCACGCCATCACCGATGAATAGGTTCATTCTTCTATTAATCAAATTCTTAAACCCTAATAACTATATTCCTAATTCTATTAGTTCGATGAAAAATTGTTGTAAAATTTACTTATAAATTCTTGTCACGAGTATCTAGGAATTTCAATTTGATTATTTTAGTGTTGTGATGTATATTTCGAATATTGAGAGCATTTTTGCCATTTTGATTATTTTAGTAAAATCATCTCTGTAATTACTATAGTGCTTATTTTAAAGTAGACATATGCAGAAAGAAGATAGCTAGTTAGCTAGGAAACTTGCTTGCTTATGATAGTGGTGACGAATGAATTGGAGTTAATGGCTTTATTTATAGGCATTGAAGAACCTACAAGAATGTTTATTATATTGCTTACCTTTCCAGTAGCTTCTAAGTAGTAGCTACTCAAATGAAGTGGTGATTGCTCACTGCAGGAACGTGTCAAAGAAAGAGCTGTACAAAATAAAGATGGCCAACCATTCACATTTAGTGCGCAATCCTCATAGGTATTCCTTTATCTTTTACCTGGTGCATACAACTATAACTTGGGTTTGATGTTCCTTGGATAATCTTAGTTTTGTGTATAGAGGTAATTTTAGCACAATTTTGAATTTTCAGATCAGAAGTAAAAGTATTAGAGGCATTGAAAGTGTGAGCATATAACCATTAATGTGCAATCCAACTATTAGCTTAGGCTTTTAGTTGAGATGGAGCACATGCTTCAATTGAAAGTGCAGTTTCCTTCAGTCATGATGAGGACACAACTCCTTTTTCTGCCTCAAAGTCTACTGCCAATAAGGGCAAGAAAGAGTTATCACAATCTTTTAGGTCTTCTCACAATGCTTCTGAAGTTGAGAATAAAATAAATGATGTTGATGATAGCTTGATATGTTTTTTGTTCTTTATTGCTCCATGATTTTTTTCACTAATGCTTCTCTACCCTTGGCATTCAGGTTAATGTTAAAGCACAAAACTAGTATATAGATCAATTTCTATTATCTCTAATTTAATTTGGAAATACTTTCAGTAAGTTATTTCTTACTTGCATAGCAATGATGGCTTGTATTCATCCGGTGCCAAGTAGTTTGATTTCCTTTTATCCCAATAGGTAAGGTGTCCTTATATGGAGATTATGGAAGAGTTTTCGGTTGTTTTTTCTTTTATTTAATACTCTATTTTCATTTCTACTAGTGAATTTAAATTCTCATAATGAAATTGAATGTGAACCATTACTAATAGAAAAATAAATGTTATTGTAATATATATACTTTATAATTATCATGTTGTTTGATCAAGGATGATGAAACTCTTCAAGGCAAAGGCCGCAAAAGGGCTGCCCCACGGGGAAAGGGTAGAGGTACTACATCCTCAGCTAAGAGAGGAAAGAAGTCAGATAATGCTCCTTCAATTCAAAGGATGCTTATGAATTTAGATGATGAAGATGATGACGATGAAGTGCAAAAGAAATCAAACAAACCTCCACCTCGTGTAAGTGAAAATAAAGCTCTGGCAACTTTTGTTGTATTGAATTTCTGTTCTTAGGTGACTTACTGAATCTTTCGAGTAGGACTACTTTCATGGAGCTCATTTGGCAGCAAATGCATCTTTACACCAGATTTTATTTTATAGTGCCAACTTTATGAGTGTAGCTGATCGATAAGCATTGTTTTGAGAGTGGATGTCATAGCACTTGTACAATTCTACCATGATTTCATTTTGCAGAAAATGACTGGTGACTATTTTCAGTGTTCACCTTCAGTAACGTGAAATGTTATAGTTTTGTCCATATTTTCCAGTCGATGGATTTGCTTGTTTTTGGGTATATAAATCTCATACTTCATCTCTGTTTTTAATTTATTTGTTCTTCATAGATTCACAATTCCATCATGGGTTACTATATTTTTATCGGGAAAGTGCTTTCTATTGAAAATATAATATTTGTTAATCCATAAATTGTGCACTGTCAAAATTGAAGAATCTGAAAGGCTTCGACCAGAAGAGTTCAATCAGCAGTTGCATATTAACATTTTAAATACAAATATTAGAATTTTAATAAAATAATAGTAATTACCAAAATATTAAATAATAATAATAATAATAATAATAATAATAATAATTTAACAGAATTGTGACGAAAGACAGAAAGATTATTGTCGATCAAAATGTGATGAAATCACGACAGTAATTAGTTTCGTTAATTCTTTTCGACGAAATTCTTTGACAAAAAAAAAAAAATTTGCGACGGCACATCTAGCGATGGAATTACTACGGTAATTTGTTCCGTCATTTTCTTACGACAAATTTGTGCGACGAAAGACGAAATTTGCAACGGAAAAGTTAGCGACAAAATCACGACGACAATTTTTTTTGTCTTTTTTTTACAACGGAATTTTATGACAAAATACAAAATTTACAACGGAAAAGTTAACGACGAAATCGCGATAATAATTATTTCCGTCGTTATATTTCATGACAGAAATACACAACGAAATATGAGTTTTGCGACGGAATATTTTTTCACGTGATGACGACAGAAAGAAACTTTTTCGTTGCAAAAACCGCGACGGACTCGCGATGGAATTACTTCCGTCGCCTACTTTGCAACGGACAAATTCCGTAACCATTTTCTGTCGCTACAGCTCGCGACGGATTATTTCCGTCACGAAATGAAATACGACGAGCCTTGACACTACGGAATGGATTCCGTCGCAAAATATGATTTACGACGGAATTTCGGGTTTTCGCGACGGAATTTTTTCGTCGCAAATCGCGATTTTTCTTGTAGTGAAATAAACGATACCGTGTGTGTAGATTGTGTCAAGATTATTCTCGTGAGAAGCAAGCAAGAGCAGTAAGTAAAGAAAGCAGTAAAGAACACAAGGCAATTTATAGTGGTTCGCGAGGTGGTGTAATCCTCCTACTCCACTTGCTCTTATCTCCAAGAGCAATTCACTATATCCACCACTTCTTGGTTCCAAGATACAATGAATTCCATGATCTAGTGCTTTGATCACCAAGGCCACACTAATCACGCCCAGTGCCACCAACACTGCTGCTTCGGGTTTCACGTCGCCGCGTTACTTTCCCAGGATTTCACGACTCCGCGTTACTTTCCCCCTCTCTTCTACGATCCGGTAGAAACGTATCCCATGATCTAGTGCTTTGATCACAAAGCCCGCACTAATCACGCCCAATGTCTTCCGACACTGCTGCTTCGGATCTCACAACTCCGTGTGACAATCCAGGATTTCACAACTCCGTGCTACTTTCCTCCTTTCCCTTGATTTGCTCCAAAACAAGTTTTGCCTTGCTTCCAACTTTGAGACTCTGTAGATGATCTTCAATGGTGCACTGAGTCTCTTGTAGTTGATGAAGATTCTAACACTCTTGGATATTTCTTTTGTAAGCTCTGTATCACTCTGAGTGTTTATCTCAGAAAGAATATATCAATTAAAGCTCTTAAGATGGAAAGCTTTCTTTGAATTTTGTATGCTCTGTTTAGCTCTGTTCTTTTCGCTTCTTGCTATTTTCTTCTCCGTTTTCCACTGCTTCAATCTTCATCTTTTTATAGCTGGTAATGAGAATCCGTCCGTTGGAAAGAAACGTTCTCATTTTTGAATTTCATCTAGCTGTATAGCCTTTTTCAGAGGATAAGATAACGTTGCAGATATGTCAGAGATTCCCTGCAAGTTGAGCTTGAAGTTTTAGCAAAAATGGCGTACCAAAAATCTTCATCTGGTGTAGATCACGCATCTTGGGATTTTTATCTTCAAAATATAATCCCAAATTTAATCCCTTACTAGTTTAGACTAGTATTTTTGCTTCTGCAACTTCTTCTTGTATTTTCCTCTGTACTTCACGTCTGGGTCTGTCTACTGCTTCCAGACTTCATCTTCTAAATTGACTTGGGAAATCTCTTCCCATGTAAACTTCATCCCTTACTATATTTGGAAGTGAAATCTGGCAATTGAAATCTCATCCCTTACTTGATTTGGACTTGCAACTTCATCCCTTGAATTGAAGCCCTTCGCAAATCTCATCCCATCGAATTGAAACTTCTGCCCCAAGGGTGAGATGTGTGAACTTCATCCCTTCAAATTGTATCCCTATATCAATTTTGAGATACTTCATCCCCTTCATCCCTTCAAATTGTATCCCTATATCAATTTTGAGATACTTCATCCCTTCAATTGGAATTGCATCCTAATTTCATCTTTAAGAAACTTCAACTCGTCCGTACAACCTATTGGTCATCATCTTGTTTCACTTGGTGTACTTCTTTCTTTCTATAGATGCTTGATCTTCAAGATAGCTTCATGCAAACTTCAAGTCACGTTCTTTTCTTCTTCGGGATTTCTTAAGGGATTTCTTCTTGTATATTTTTGAGAGATTTCTTCTTCGGATGATAGTCTTCATAACTTCTTCATACGCATACATCTTCCTCTTTTGTTTACCATTTTCACTAGGCAAATTCTTGATTTTAGGCTTTATATCTTCTTCATCCATTTCCTCAACTAATCAATTTATTTTTCCCTTTCTTGGTCTATGACTCGACTAGTCTAACCAAAATAAAATTGGGGTTCTACGATTTACAATATGGCATATCAAAATCTATTACAATTTATTCCTAACAAATACATTTCTCTACTTAATTGTTACTTAGAGTTGAAGTTACCAAAAAGTTATTTATTTGTGAAAAAGCTTAGAAAGTCTATTCACCCCCCCTCTAGACTCTCTACCACCCTATCAGGACCAACAATTGGTATCAGAGCGGTTGTCTATTTGAGTCAATTTTGACTGCTAGACAGATCTCGAAAAATCAAGATGATGAAAAGAGATATGACACTTATCCGCATTACATGATGAAATGTGGGAAGTCATCACCAGTGGTCCTATTGAAATTTTGCAAGTCAACACTTCATCCGTACAAACAAGCGACACTCAACAATACATTCCAAAACCGAAGGTGGAATGGTCTCGTGAAGATAGAACAAGAAATAACTTGGACAATATTGCCAAGGATATTCTGTTTAAATATATCGATGACACGATATTTCCAAAAGTTCGAAAATGCCAATCCGTAAAAGAAGTTTGGGAAACGCTTATTCAAATTGGTGAAGGAGACGAGCAAGAAAAGGATAATAAACTCACCATAGCATTAAAGAAATTCGAGGATTTCAAAATGCTAAACGGTGAGAATATTACCGATATGGAAACAAGATTTGCTAAAATCCTAGGAGAAATTAATGATCTTGGAAAGGACATTAATCAAAAGGAAATCTCACTCAAAATCCTACATGGTCTACCATCTACATGGGACATGAAGGTCACGGCCATGAGAGATCATAGAGATCTAAAAACCCTATCAACCGATAAGCTTTTTAGTGATCTAAAAGCTTATGAGTTTGAGATGAAATCAAGGATCGAGGAAGATCATGAAGAAAAGAACAACGCACTCATAACCGAGCAACCGTCTACTTCAAGGTCAGTACAAAATGTTGAATTATTGCCTAATGATCAATTTGCTCTCTTTGTCAAAAAATTTAGGAAATTCATGAAGAGAAGCAACTACAAGAAAAATCCACAAGGAAAAAGCATGAAATGCAACAAAGAATTCGAAGAAAGAAATAATTGAAGAAGATTCAAATTTTTGTTACAATTGTAGAAGGTCTGGACACTTTGCAGCAAGTTGTCCACACCCCAAGGTAAGTAAAAGTCAATACACAAATATTTCTAACTCTCAACAGGAAGAATTCAAGACCAAAGATAAAAGGTTCACAAAGGAGAGAAGAAAAGCACTTATCAGTGACCCACTTGAAACAAGTGAGTCAGAGGAGTCTTCAAGTGATGAAAGTGACACCTCAAAAGATGACAATGCAATGTTTTGCATGAGTATCTCCAACAACTCATCCTACGAGGACATGTGTCTTATGGCTAATGAAAATGAAGAAGATGAGGTAACATCTAAATCTTATGACTCTGTAAATTGTTCATTCTCTAGAGAGTCATTCTTTCACTTAATGAAAGATTGTCAAACCGTAATGGACACTCACTCTCAACTCAAAGAGCGCAATAATTTTTTAATTCTTGAAAAAGATGAATTAAATGAAAAATTGTGAAATGCTCTACTTGAAATGAAAGACTTGAAGGATAAAATTATTTGTCTTCAAGAAGAGTGTAAATCAAGGGAAGTGAGAGAACACAACCTTAGAGAGGTTATAGCAACATTTACACATTCATCCAAAATAATGGACAAAATGGTAAATATGCAAAAACCCTCAAGTGATAAAACCGGACTTGGTTATGATCCTTCGTGTTCTCAAGCCTCTAAGAAATTGACCAATTTTACAACTACTTTAAACAATAAAGTCCAAGTGGTAAAATTTGTAAAAAGTCAAGAAAGCACATTAAGACAAGGAATTGGTTACCAAACTAATGTCAAATTAAATGCTGCAAGACCGAAGCCTCAAAGAAATAATATTTCGCCAAAGCAGTTTGTAAATAGGCAGAAGTTGTAACACCCCCGATTTCCATACCAAATTTAAGCTTGAACATGCAGATAAACTAATCATAAAACATACACAGCGGAAGACTAGATATGAAATAGATGGAAAACGTAGAGTGTCATGCCACGCTCACGCAACGATGAACGCACAGGTGTAAACATCTGCAACATAATCTATCAATCTCAAAGACAAGGTCAACAACATAACGTCTAAGTCTAATCAAAGGCACGCAGGCCCAAATCATCATAAAGAAAAGGGGATCTACTCAAACAACTTCTAGACCGCGCCCTCATCTAATCAGCACCTGAAAGAAACACAGATACATATGGGATGACGCCCGGTCAGCGAATGATGCTAGTAACCCACCAATACATGTGAAATATCATATGTAGATAGTTTATATATACAAAGTCATTTCGAAACAGGATATAATATATATCACTTTAAAACCGAGATAAACATCAACAAAAGACTCTTTGCACTCACAATAACGATAAGGGAACACATCCCAAGAAATCAACAAGTACAACGACACTCGAGAACGGCTCAAGGCGTAATCTACCATCACACAGTAGATTATCGCCTGACATGCATAACACAAGAGAATAAGGACACAACCATTGGCAACACATGCTTTTGTGACAACACATGTCACAAACAAAGAATCACACACAATGGCTACACAAGCATTTGTGACATCATCCATCACGAATTGAGATGCCTTCCTTATGCCCGGTTCCAACCTTATGGCTACCCCCAACCTTATGTCTAGTTCCAACCATTTCCTCCAGGACCCCTGTACACCAAGTCCAACCTTTACCCTCCGAGGACCGTCTTCCCCATCCGCTAATGACCACCAACAATTCCACCAATTTCATAGTACACGAGGGTACCGATCACACACATGGCAACACATGCCTCCCAAGAAATATGAGAACCCGACACACAGGTCACAAATTCCATAATCACGTCATGGCTACCACGAGGACCACTGCTATACCTTGGTGACTAATGTCCCATACCATTAATCGTGCAATCCAGGTACAGCCACACACACCACACCACAACAGTAATCAATCAACGGATCACAACGAATATATGAAACCATACTCAATCAAGGAATGGATCACAGTCCAACAACAGCGATGATTAACACAAGTCATCATCAACAATAGGAAAGGACAAACAACACAGACGCTAGCATTTAAACACCGAACTAGCATGCTCATCAAACGGGTAAACCAAACATAGTTCCGAAGAACACACAAGACTCATCACGGTTCAACGAATCACAATGTTGAACACTTAGCACGATTCAAGCCACCAAAACCTACATGGATTCCTACCATATCGTTCTAGACATACGAAACATCAAGAAGACACTCAAATAGATCCACAAAAGAACATCGAGAAGTCAAAAGACGAAATACCGAGTCAAAAAAATCACCGGGAAAAAATCCCCGAACAAGCCAACATTGCTCCCCGCGATGGGGCCACGGGTGGACCCCCACCCGTGGTACCGCTCGCGGGTACCATACCCACAAGCCACCTGTACCCCGCGGGTGGGGCGGCGGGTGGTGCACTACCCGCCGTTCCGCCCGCGGGTACCATGCCCTGCACAAAAACATCCCTTCGGGGATTTTCAACACCAAGCTCAAATTCAAGTCCAAAACATACCAAATCTCACCAAATACAAAAAAATGACTTGAATAAAAGTTATAGTCAAGCAATGGCATACATGAACCCTAATAACAAGCTCTAGATATGCATTTTCACAAGACAATGCATCAACACTCACATTTCATAGCAAAACACATGTAGAATCCAAGAAATCATCATATAGGTAAGCAAAATAGATTTTGTAGAGCATGGGTTACCTCTTCTAGACAAAAACCTTCACTTAACACTTCACCAAGCTCCTAATAGGGTTCACCTTCCACACCCACTTCAAGAACACACCAAAAGATCATAAAGATTCTATCTTTAAGGAAAGACACCTTAGAAAACACTAAAAACACAAGATAAACATAGATCTTACCTTCCTAGATGCTCAAAGGTAGGAAAGGTGGAATCTTGAAGACAAACTTTGAGGATTTGGTAAAGCTCCAACTTGGCTTGGAAGAAAAGTTATCTAACTTTTAGAGAGAAGGAGGAGCTCAAGTTTAGAAAGTGTATGGGGAAAGAATGAAGGGTGATCCTCTAGGTTAGCTTGCAATTCTAACATAGGGTGAAATGTCATTATTGCCCTTACTAAAATGAAGAGGTGTAAGGGAACAAGGGAACTACACATAAAGCTTTAGGTACAACACTTGACTTTGGGGTTGACTTGTCAATTACTAGTCCCCGACTATTGAATTTTCAGGAATTTAAGGAATTAAATTATCAATTGGATTAGGATTAATTACTTAATTAATCCCTTAATTGAATTTGGATTACGGGGTGTCACATCCTCTCTCCCTTCAAAGAAGCTTCGTCCCCGAAGCTTGGGTACGACGAATTAGATCAAGCGGTGAAATGGAACAACAATGTGACAAGAGTGTCAAGAACATCCATATTTGGTCACAACTCAAAGGATTCTAAAAAGGTACCAAACATATTCAAGAAGTCATGACATTCAAGAATTGGAAAGAAATAATCAACGGAGATAATGAGCATACCAAACTCTAACCAAGCACAACCACCAACTTCTATTTAACCCCAAAGGTCTAAACCTCTAACTCCTAGCACAAACCACTAAACCAACAAACCAACCAAACAAGCAAGCAAAACAAACACACGAATCAACCACAACAACTAGCAACGGTAGCACAACTAAAAGATAACACAAGCTAAAGGAAAAAGGGTGAACGAGGTTACCACAACACCGCGCTAAAACGACTCGCTCTCTGATTCGTCGGTGCCCTCCTCGGACTCCTCCTCATCTCCTCCTCTTTGACTTGAACTGGCCTCGATCTGATCTAGCCTCTGGTGAACGGTAACAAACTGCGTCTTCATGAAAGCGAAACCAGCTTCGATCATCTGATTCTGTTGACGTAGAAGGGTGAGCACACGCTCCTCGTGCGTAATAGCATCATGCTCCCTCTTGGTCTGGGATTCCTTTCTTCTTCGGTTCTCCTCGCTTTCCGGGTCACTTTCCTTTACTTCGGCAGCTTCCCCCGCTTCGATTTCCTGTTCTTGACCTATTTCTTCCTCATCCCCTAAGTCACCTCCTAGGCTCTTGACAGCGAGGTTTAACTTTCCAACAGGAATCTCGAGCTCTGCAACCAACTCATCTCTTTCCTCGTGAGACTTCCTAACAACCTCCTCCAGAGTGATATAATCACCATCGTCCAACTGAAACAAGTTGCAACTTCGCAGATTAATGGCATCCAACACTATTTTTCCGACGGGCTTCGGTATACAACCATCAACGCTTACACCCTTCTTGACAAGAATCCAGCTCAACACCATACCATACGGTAGGCTCTTTCGGTTGTGATCACGGTAGAAGACCATATGTTGCAACATCAAAGCTGGCAGATTGAATTTCACCATGTTCTTAAGACAGAAAGCAAAGGTGCATTTCAACTTTCCCAACAACCGACTTTTGTTGTTATTGGGCAACAAGCAATCTGACACAAGCATAACCAAAATCCTTTGCTCGGCAGACAGCCACTTCTTCTCCGGTCTTGATGCTTGAGTGAAACCACTCGTTGCGACCCAACAAATAACTCAAATAGTCCCGGTACTGTGACACCCCAAAAATTCACATTCAATCCATGGATTAATTGAATAATTAATCCTATTTTATTTGAAGAATTAATTCCTAAAATCCTGATTTTTAATACTCAAGGACTAGTATTTGACTAGTCAACCTTAAAGTTGTGTTGTACCTTGAGCTTTGAGAGGAGTTCCCTTGTTCCTTACACTTTCTAAGGGTTAGTAAGGGTATTCTTGACTTTTCACCAAGAGTTAGTATTTTAACCTAACCTAGAAGAATTCTTCATTTCATTCCTTACAATTCTTAGAAATTAGCTCTACCTTCTCTCTAGAAAAGAAGTGTAGCTTATTCTCCAAGCCAAGTTGAGACCCTTGTCAAGATTCCAAGATTTGCTTCCAAGATTCAACCTTTCACCTATTTGGGCATCTAGGAGGGTAAGATCTAAGTCCATCTTGTGTTTTTGGTTTCATCTTAATTGTCTTTTTTCTTAAAGGTAGGATCTTTATGATCTTTTGGTTTAATCTTGAAGTGGGTTTGGAAAGTAAGCCTTGTGGGGAGCTTGTTGTGGTGTAAAGTGAAGTCTTTTGGTCTATAAGAGGTAACCCATGCTCTACAAAACCTATTTTGCTTACCTATATGTGATTTCTTGGATTCTACTTGTGTTTTGCTATGAAATGTGAGGGTTTATGCATTTATCTTGTGATATTGCATATCTAGAGCCTGTGTTTAGGGTTCCTTTGTGCCATTGCTTGGCATTTTCCATGATTCAAGTCATTTTGTTGTGTTTGGTGAGATTTGGCATGTTTTGGACTTGAATTTGTGTTTGGAGAAGAAAATCCCCGAAGGGATTTGTTGTGGAACAGGAATGTTCCCGCGGGCGGGGCACCACCCGCCGGCCTACCCGCAGGTACAAAGCCCTATGGGAATGTGTTCCCACGGGCGGAACCACGGGTGGGGCACTACCCGTGGGTCCACCCGCGGGTACATGGTGGAGTTTGTTCGGGATTTGTTCCCCGTGATCCGTTTGACTCGGTATTTGGTCTTTTGACTTCCCGATGTTCTTTTGTGGAACTATTTGAGTGTCTTCTTGATGTTTCGTATGTCTAGAACTATATGGTAGGTATCCATGTAGGACTTTGGTGTCTTGAATCGTGCTAAGTGTTCAACATTGGGTTTCGTTGGACCAAAGGTGTCTTGTGTGTTCCTGGGAACTATCTTGAGTTTCCCCGTTGATAAGCATGCTAGTTTGTTGTCTAAATGCTAGCGTGTGTGTTGTTTATACCTTCCGTTTGGTTGATGATAACTTGTGTTATTCATCGTTGATGTTGTTGGGCTGTGACTCGTTCCTTGATTGAGTATGTTTCATACCTTCGTTGTGATCCGTTGTTTGACTCTTGTTGAGTTGTGGTGCATGTGTGGCTTTACCTGGATTGCACGATTAGTGGTATGGGACACTAGTCACCAAGGTATTGCAAGCGGTCCTCGTGGTCGTTGGTGGGGGACGACGGTCCCGGGGGAATAAGGTTGGACTAAGAAGTACAGGGGTCCTGGAGGTAATGGTTGGAAGAAGATATAAGGTTGGGGGTAGCCATAAGGTTGGAACAGGGCATAAGGAGGGCATATCAACTCGTGATGGGTGATGTTGTGAGGGCTTGTAAAGCCGGCGTTGTGTGTTCTTCTCTCGTGACGTGTGTAGTCACGGAGGCATGTGTTGGTTTGGCATGTGTTGCCGTTGGGTGAGTCTTTATCCTTCGCGTTGTGGTTAGCCTTTGTGGTTTGGGATGTGTTCCCGTGTTATCTTTAAGAGTGATGAGTCTTGTGTTGACTGTTGATCTTGGTTTTGACTTATATATATGTATTCCGTTTCAAAAATGGTTTTACACCTTATATCTATCTATGTATGATATTTGACATGTATTGGTGGGTTACCAGCATTTATCGCTGACCGGGCGTCGTCCCAATGTTTATCTTTGTATCTTTCAGGTGATGTTTAGACGAGCGCGATGTCTAGTGCCTGGTAGCTTAGTACCTTGATCCTTGTTTTGTGGCCTGTGCGCCAATGTAGTTTTAGACTGTTGTTTTTGGGATAGATGTATACACTTGCAGATTGTTTGCCGTAGCGTTTATCGTGTTTGGTAGACATGGAGTGACACCCCGTTCGGATTTCTTTTATCCAGTTTTCGTTTTATCTTCCGTTGTGCTAGTTTTGTTGTTTAATCTGCATGTGTTAAGGCTTTTATATAGGTCTTGTTTGGGGGGGTGTTACAGTTGGTATCAGAGCCTTGGTTTTGAGCCTAGGAAGGGTTAAGTCTAGACTTTCTAAGTGGCTAAGTGTGGTTTGAGACCCTTAAGCGACCTTAAGAATCTAAGTGTTAGGCTTAGGACTCTAGGTTGCGCGGTGAGGTTGTGAGTTCTCTTATCGTTTTCTGTTGTGTTGTCTGTGCTCTGTTTTCCTTTTAGTTTTGGTTCTCTTTAGTTAAAGCACCAGGTAAGGGTGCGAGCCTTGAGTTTCCTCCCGTGATCGTGCCGATGCTGTAGAAGTCGAGGATGGCATCATCGAGACGTCGTGCAATGTCTTCAGAAGCAGCCACCAACGATCAGTCAGCTATGTTCTACCCTCGGCAAGAAGCGGACTTGTGGTGGATGCTTGAAAGGCCAGCTTGTAGACAAGACCCGGAGTTCAGTTGGGAAGACCTGAAGGTTAAGTTATGTGCGTGTTTCTATCCTGCTCATGTCAAGGAGGCCTACCTTTGTGCAACCGACCCTACCGAGTTCAGCAAGTTCAGAAAGGAATCCGAGAGAACCGTAAGAGGAAGCTTGACGGAAGTGTTTCACTGGTGGTTAGTAGTTTGATGGTTACCGATGTCGAATCAACAAGAAGTTTTCAAAGAGATGGCTCTAAGAGAGGTAAGGCTCCCCAGCCAATCCGGAAAATCAAGGCTAAGGGAAGGCACCCCGTTTACAAGAAGTGTGGAAGTGACCACCCTGGCGTCGTCTGTCTTGGGAAACCGATAGAGTGCTTTGCTTGTGGCAATAAAGGTCGCTGGTCCTTTGAGTGCAGGTTTAAGTGGAAGACTTCAGCAAGTTCAAAACCAGTTGGTAGCGTGAGGCCCCGGTCGGGAAGTAAGCATCGAAGTGGAAGTAACAATCAGGACCTGTGTACGAAGTCGGGACCTCGGTAAGGCAAGATCTACAGTTGTGAGACAGACGCAAGTGGGAACCGTGGAAGTACGTTTTTGTACCTTTTTGTTACACCTCCCTTCGTCTTCGCGTCTTTCCTTGCGTGTTAGCTTCGGGCGTTAGCTTGTTTGAGCGTTGCCTTGACCCTCGTAAATCTTTTCTTTCCTTTGGACAAACCCAATCAACCTTTTTGCCAAATGATCCTTTTCTTCCGAACCTCCCTTCGTCTTCGCGTCTTTCCTTGCGTGTTAGCTGAGTGTTGTTTATAGTTGTTTGCTTGCTTGTTGTCTTGTTGGTAACAGCGGAAGACTAGATATGAAATAGATGGAAAACGTAGAGTGTCATGCCACGCTCAAGCAACGGTGAACGCACAGGCGTAAACATCTGCAACATAATCTATCAATCTCAAAGACAAGGTCAACAACATAACGTCTAAGTCTAATCAAAGGCACGCAGGCCCAAATCATCATAAAGAAAAAGGGATCTACTCAAACAGCTTCTAGACAGCGCCCTCATCTAATCAGCACCTAAAAGAAACACAGATATATATGGGACGACGCCCGGTCAGCGAATGATGCTGGTAACCCACCAATACATGTGAAATATCATATGTAGATAGTTTATATATACAAAGTCATTTCGAAACAGGATATAGTATATCACTTTAAACCGAGATAGAGATCAACACAAGACTCTTTGCACTCACAATAACGATAAGGGAGCACATCCCAAGACATCAAGAAGTACAACGACACTCGAGAACGGCTAAAGGTGTAATCTACCATCACACAGTAGATTATCACCCGACATGCATAACACAAGAGAATAAGGACACAACCATTGGCAACACATGTCACAAATAAAGAATCACACACAATGGCTACACAAGCCTTCGTGACATCACCCATCACGAATTGAGATGCCCCAACCCGGTTCCAACCTTATGGCTACCCCCAACCTTATGTCTAGTTCCAACCATTACCTCCAGGACCCCTGTACACCAAGTCCAACCTTTTCCCTCCGAGGACCGTCGTCCCCATCCGCCAACAACCGCTAACAATTCCACCAATTTCATAGTACACGAGGGTACCGATCACACACATGGCAACACATGCCTCCCAAGAAATACGTAAACCCGACACACAGTTCACAAACTCCATAATCACATCATGGCCACCACGAGGACCACTGCCATACCTTGGTGACTAATGTCCCATACCATTAATCGTGCAATCCAGGTACAGCCACACACACCACACCACAACAGAAATCAATCAACGGATTACAACGAAGATATGAAACCATACTCAATCAAGGAATGGATCACAGTCCAACAACAACGATGATTAACACAAGTCATCATCAACAATAGGAAATGACAAACAACACACACGCTAGCATTTAAACACCGAACTAGCATGCTTATCAAACAGGTAAACCAAACATAGTTCAGAAGAACACACAAGACTCATCACCGTTCAACAAAATAACGGGGAACAAATCCCCGAACGAGCCAACTTTGTACCCCGCGGGTGGGGCCACGGGTGGACCCCCACCCGTGGTACCGCTCGCGGGTACCATACCCACAAGCCACCTGTACCCCGCGGGTGGGGCGGCGGGTGGTGCACTACCCGCCGTTCCGCCCGCGGGTACCATGCCCTGCACAAAAACATCCCTTCGGGGATTTTCAACACCAAGCTCAAATTCAAGTCCAAAACATGCCAAATCTCACCAAATACAATAAAATGACTTGAATCAAAGGAATAGCCAAGCAATGGCATACATGAACCCTAATAACAAGCTCTAGATATGCATTTTCACAAGACAATGCATCAACACTCACATTTCATAACAAAACACATGTAGAATCCAAGAAATCATCATATAGGTAAGCAAAATAGATTTTGTAGAGCATGGGTTACCTCTTCTAGACAAAAACCTTCACTTAACACTTCACGAAGCTCCTAATAGGGTTCACCTTCCATACCCACTTCAAGAACACACTAAAAGATCATAAAGATTCTATCTTTTAGGAAAGACACCTTAGAAAACACTAAAAACACGAGATAAAAATAGATCTTACCCTCCTAGATGCTCAAAGGTAGGAAAGGTGGAATCTTGAAGACAAACTTTGAGGATTTGGTAAAGCTCCAACTTGGCTTGGAAGAAAAGCTATCTAACTTTTAGAGAAAAGGAGGATCTCAAGTTTAGAAAGTGTAAGGGGAAAGAATGAAGGGTGATCCTCTAGGTTAGCTTGCAATTCTAACATAGGGTGAAATGTCTTTATTGCCCTTACTAAAATGAAGAGGTGTAAGGGAACAAGGAAACTACACATAAAGCTTTAGGTACAACACTTGACTTTGGGGTTGACTAGTCAATTACTAGTCCCCGACTATTGAATTTTCAGGAATTTAAGGAATTAAATTATCAATTGGATTAGGTTTAATTACTTAATTAATCCCTTAATTGAATTTGGATTACGGGGTGTCACAAAAGTTTGTTCCTAAATGGAAACACACCAATGAGTCAAGTGCACAAAGCCCCCATAGGAAAATGGGAAGAATTGGTTTGATAATATTAAACCATGGACTAAGTCCAGACTTAATGCCTATTATAGGCTCAAACAATCTTCTTCCCAAGTGCCAAAAAATCGAGTTAATTTTCAAAAACCGGCACCAAAAATGTTTTCTAAAATTGGTTATGATTATAATGTGTTTAATGGTTACCAATCACCTAAACTTAGATCAGTGAGTACAAGGTGGATTTGGGTACCAAAGATGACTAACACCCAAGGACCCAAATCATGTTGGGTACCTAAAAATGTGTAATTTATTCGCAGGAAATTTGGTACTTCGATAGTGGATGTTCTAGACACATGACTGGAAATAAATCTAGTCTTGTGAACTTTAAAAATATCGAAGGACCAAAAGTCATATTCGGAGGAAATGAACGATACGACATAACCAAAGGAATTGCTATAATATCCCGCAATGGTTTAAAAATTGAAGATGTATCCTTTGTTGAAGGTCTAAAATTCAACTTGTTGAGCACAAGTCAATTTTGTGACAAAGGATATCTAGTAGAATTCTTTAAAGACAAATGTCAAGTGAGGAATGATTCCTCGAGAGAAGTTGTGCTCGAAGGAATAAGGAAGAAAAATATGTATGTGGTTGATTGGAACACGACAAAAGAATCAGTATGTCTACTAGCAAACAACTCACACGCAACAAGTTGGGAATGGCACAGGAAGTTGAATCATCTAAATTTCAAGACCATCAACAAGCTAGCAAGAAACAAACTCGTTGAAGGTCTACCCGACATTGTTTACAAGAAAGATCAAATATGTGATGCTTGCTAAAGAGGAAAGAAAATCAAGTCATCATTCAAAGCCAAAGCTCAAGAATCTACAACAAGACCGCTAAGTCTACTACACATGGATCTATTTGGTCCTGTAGACCCGGTAAGAAGTATACACTAGTTGTTGTTGATGATTTTTCCAGGTACACATGGACGATATTTCTCAAGAAGAAAAATGAAGTGGAGCAAAAGTTGCCAGAACTACTTAAGCTACTACAAAACGAGAAAGACTTGAAAATTGCAAAAATGCGAACTGATCGTGGAACTGAGTTCGTGAATCAAGTAATTCAAGCCTACTGCAATTCTCAAGGAATTCTACATCAATTATCTGCCACACGTACACCACAACAAAATGGTGTAGCTGAAAGAAGAAATAGAACGCTAAAAGAAGCCGCATGTGTGATGATTACGTCAGCCGAGCTACCTAAAAGATATTGGGTTGAAGCAATCAACACCGCATGCTATACGCAAAATCGAAGCTTGATACACAAGTCTTACAATAAGACTCCATACGAGTTATGGAAAGGGAGAAAACCTAAACTCAACTATTTTCATACTTTTGGTATCAAATGTTTTATTCTTAATAATGGTAAAACATATCTAAAGACCTTTGATGAGCGTGCAGATGAAGGAATATTTTTAGGTTATTCATCTACCAGTAAAGCCTTCAGAATATTGAACAAACGATCAATGGTGGTAGAAGAATCAATTCATGTTACATTTGATGAAACCCATAAGAAGGAAACCCAGAGCAACAAAAATGATCAGGAAAGTTGTCAAGTTGAAAAATCATTTAATGATACTGGCACATCTTTTAAAGATCATGTTGTGCAGGGAATAGAGCAATTGGACATTGATTGCAATAGTGAAGGACACGTGGAAGCAAATGAAGATCCACACGTGGGAACTCTAAACTCTCAAGCAGAAGTACAAGTTGGAGAACAATCTGATGAGCAAAATGAGTCTACCTCCAACTTACCTATTGAACAAGGAAACGTGGAAAATCCATGCAATCCACAACCTGACTTGAGATGGCTCAAAAATCACCCTCCAATTGGAGATCCACGAGAAGGAGTAAAAACAAGATCCTCAAATATAGATGCTTTATTTTCATGTTTTCTTTCTCAGGTGGAACCCACAAGCATTGAAGAAGCTCTAAATGATCCGGACTGGATTAATGCAATGCAAGAAGAGCTGGATCAATTCAAAAGAAATGACGTATGGGAATTAGTTCTAAGACCCGAAAATTACAATGTAATTGGAACAAAATGGGTCTTCCGGAACAAAGCCAATGAAGAAGGAATTATTTTTCGAAATAAAGCAAGATTAGTGGCAAAAGGGTATTCACAAGAAGAAGGAATAGACTTCGACAAAACATTTGCACCCGTTTCAAGACTAGAAGCGATCAGAATATTTCTAGCTTATGCCGCATACAAGAATTTCAATGTCTACCAAATGGACGTGAAAAGTGCATTTTTAAATGGATTACTTGAAGAAGAAGTCTACGTCGAACAACCACCCGGTTTCGAGGTAAAAGGTGATATTAATAAGGTCTACAAATTAAAGAAGGCGTTATATGGGTTAAAACAAGCACCAAGAGCTTGGTATGACACCTTATCAACGTTCTTAATTAACTGTGGTTTCACAAAAGGTGTTGTTGTTAAAACCTTATTTAGAATTCAAGAAAATGATCACATTTTATTGGTACAAATTTATGTTGATGATATTATTTTTGGAAGTACTAATAAAAATTTATGTGAGAAATTTTCCAAGCTAATGCAGAATAAGTTTGAGATGAGCATGATGGGAGAGTTGAACTAATTTCTTGGGTTACAAGTAAAGCAACTCAACGAAGGAATATTCATCAATCAGCCCAAATACACAAAAGATCTTATAAAAAATTTGGTCAAGATGGAATATCCTCAATCAAGATCCCGATGAGCACGTCTTTAAGATTGGATAAAGATGATGAAGGCAAGGACGTTGACGAAACGAAATATCGAGGAATGATTGGATCATTAGTATACCTCACTGCAAGCCTACCAGATATATCTTATTCGGTGGGAGTATGTGCTAGGTTCCAATCAAAGCCAAAAGAAAGTCATTTTCTTGCCACCAAGAAAATCATTCGATACCTAAAAGGAACAGTTGGGATTATGGTATCCCTTGGTAATTTTATACTAACTGGTTTCTCAGATGCAGATTTTGCAGGATGAAAAATCGATCGAAAAAGTACCTCAGGGACATGCCAGTTCTTAGGGGGAAGATTGGTATCATGGTTTAGCAAAAAGCAAAACTCCATAGCTACAAGCACAGCCGAAGCTGAATATATAGCTGCTGGGAGTTGTTGCGCACAAATTCTTTGGATGAAACAACAACTGAGAGATTATGGCGTGAATTGCGAAAATGTCAACATACTGTGTGACAATACAAGTGCTATAGCTATAACACATAATCCCGTGTTACATTAAAGAACAAAACACATTGATGTGAGACATCATTTTATCCGAGATCATGTTGAAAAGAAGGAATTTCCAATAGAATACATTCCGACGGAAAATCAAATAGCTGACATTCTCACAAAGCCACAGTGTGAATCAAGATTTTCGAAATTGACACACGAGATGGGCATGATTGAATTGAGCTAAGTTTCTAAACTCTATTTAAATTAAGAGCTCAATTTTCATATGTAAATATGTTACTTTATCTGATTTAAGTGACTTGTTTTCGTGCCTATGTGTCCCACATGCAAAAATATATCAAATCTTAGTATTTATGTCTACCTATCTTAATTGCACATTGAAATATAGTGTCTAGCATGCATGCCTCTTCAAACGTGTATAAACACACACACACACACACACACACACACACACACACACACACACACACACACACACATATATATATATATATATATATATATATATATATATATATATATATATATATATAGGGTCCTCCGAGTATAGTGGTTTTGCCACGTTTAGTCCTAAACTTTCAAATTACCACCTATGGTCCTTCGAGTTTCAAATTGTTACCATCCGTAGTCCAAGTTAACCACCTATGGTCCTTCGACTTTTAAAATTTAACCAGTCGCGGTCCTCCTAGAAGGACCATGTGTGGTTAAAATTTGATAGTTGAAGGACCTTGTGTGGTTAACTTGGACCACGGATGGTAAAAATTTGAAAGTCGAAGGACCATAGGTGGTAATTTGAAAGTTTAGGACTAAACGTGGCAAAACCACTATACTCGGAGGACCCTATATGGTATTAACTCTATATATATATATATATATATATATATATATATATATATATATATATATATATATATATATATATATATATAATTTGGTTAGATCCACAAAATCTTTACCATTAAAGGGTTGACAAGATAGTGTGATGATGATTTTCTTTTCATAAATGAGAATACCTTTCTATGGTAGTTGCACACAATAAATTCTCTAAAAAGAATCAATTTTTTTTTCTCTTAACTACACTCAAACGCGTGTGTATATATATATATATATATATATATATTACTTTCGGAACAGATTTAGTGCTTTGTGAATTTTATTTCAGGTAAGATCAGTTCGAGTATCTAAATTTTTGGCGCCACATCAGCAGACAAATTGGATGGAGAATATACAACCCAAACTAACTATCAGTTAGGTCAAAGGTTGGAATATCTTGGAATATAAAAAATAACCCTTACCTTTTTAAAGACAAAATAAAACTCTTGAGGATACTTTTGTAAAGACACCTCCTCCACCCAACCGGTCAAAAAGTCACCTTCTCCAAGTTCTCCAAAACATCCAACCTTCCATAGCCGAATCACTCTCAAAATTTTATCTCTCTCAATCTCAATCAAAATACCAAGCACTTTATGGCAACCATTGGAGATTCAAGCTCACAACCTAATAAGGAAGAATCTACACAAATCAATCTCACCAAGCTAGCTATTGGAATCAAAGCCGGAGGAAGCTTTAACCCTCACGGATTTCTCAAAGTGGCCAAGAACTCCGAACTGGCTCAGAAAATCATTCAAGCACTTCAAAATAGCGAGATTATGAGGTTATGTTCCTATCCATACTCTGGTTTCTATGATGAAGATGTAGCAGATTTTTATGTCAATGCCAAAGTTGTTGGTTGGACCATTGAGTCCACCGTAAATGGAACTCTCATCACCATTGATGAACAAGAGTTACATTCAACTTTTGGACTACCTATGTCCAGTCCAGAACAACCTTTGTTGGACTTAGACATACATGCATATGATCAAGCCGAAGTCTGGGCAGAAATAAGACATGAGAATGCATATCTTGATCCCAATCTTTCTGGTCACAAATCTGACTTGAAGATGGAATATGAAATGCTAGTCAAAATTATCTACAAATGTATTTTGTGCAAATTAAATAGTATAGAGGACATCACCTACAAGAATTGGATATTTGCATGCTTTGATGACCGGTGTTAAGGGAGACTGGAACAAACTGATAATGAGCCGGATTGCTCATTTTGTAAAATGTGCAAAAATAAGGAATGGTAGGTTCAACCGTGTTCTAGGTTTCGGGTTACTCATTGGAGAAATAATCAAGAAAAAGGGATTAAAAATGAGAGCTAGAAAGCCTTTTAGGAACAATCGGATACTCTACAAAGATCATGAGATATCAACTGTGTCCAACCCCAAAAGAAAAAGAAAACCGAGAGGTATTCCTGCTAGGAAAAGACCAGTGGCAGAAATTCTTGGTTTAAACCCTCAACTCACAAGCCAACCTCTTGAAAATCCTACCACAAGTCATAACCCTACCTCAAGCCAAAATCCTACCACAAGCCAAAATCCTACCGCAAACCAAAATCCCACCGTAAGTCACAACCCTACCTCAAGCTATGAACCCAACCATAGCCAAAATCCCATAAATCCATACTCTCGGATAGCTATGTTGGAAACAGTGGGAAATGAAGAAATTTACCAAGTTGATGGACTTAGCCTTGGTAAATGAGTATCAAAGAGTACTCAATTGGAGAAAATGGAGACTTGACTCTTATCAAGAATTGATGACAAGAGGACCAAGTATGAAAGATGAAGAAGTATTCTCTTTGCATTGGATCGACAGTCTAGACATTGGTCATGCAACCATGATATCAACCATAAATGGAGCCTTCATAACCAAGCTAAATGTAACACCCTGTGTTACGGCCTCCAATCCCGGATTAATTATTTAATTAATTCCGTTAATAATAATTAAAAAGGATTTAAATTGGTTAGGATTCCCTTTAATTAATTAATGCGGTCCACCATGGATTGTGGACCCTTGCCTAAACTAGAAGTCTTAAGCCTATTAGGAATAAAGAGAGTAAACCTTTTTACTAGTCAGATTCTAATTAGGAATCCCAGACCTGTATATCTATTAGGGATAAAGGAAGTAGGCCTTTTACTATTCAGATTATGATTAGGATTCTCTTTAATTAATTAATATGGTCCACTATGGACCATGGACCCTTATCCCTAAAACAAGCCCTTAGTCCTATAAGGAATAGAATTAGTAAACCCATACCATTCAGGCCCTAATTAGGAGTCTTAAATATATAAATAGAGATATAGGAGGCACCTAGATCTTTCACCACAATAATCTCTCACCACACAAGAAGTTCCAAGAATCCCCTTAGGAGAAATCAAGAAAGAAGAAAGCTTAAAGAAAGACCCTTCATAGCCAAGGGATTAATTAACGCTAAGAGGTAACCCATGTCTCAACAAAACCTATTTTCATAGCTATGATTCCCCCCTAGGGATTTCCCCCATATTCTTGTGTGTTGATGATTCGTTATATTGATCTTGATAATTGGCGTTATGATTCCATGGGTAATCTTGATGATCTTAATGGTAAGAGATTCTTGATAATTATATGGTGTTCTTGATGTTTTTGATGATTATATGACGTTCTTGATGTTTATATGAAAATCCTACCGAATCTTGATATTAGAAGATGAATTGTGTTCTTGTTGATTTAAAAGTGATTAGAACCCTAGGTTGTATCGTGGAATTCGTATGGTATTATTCTTGGTTTATTGGGTGGGAATTCGTATGTTTAGGTGTTGATTATGTTTAGAAAAGCATGATAGATTATGTGCCGTATGTTTCTTGATTTTGATCCGTTAATTGTCTACGTGTGTTATTAATTGCGTTTAAAAGTGTCTGAGCATGGTTTCGGGTTCCACAAAGGTTCCCGGGACGTTTTTGTGATAAAAGAGTCAGTGGGGAGTAGGTGGGGGTAGGGGACCCGCCACCTACCCGCGGCCGTTGTTGGCGTCGCCGGCAGCGGGCGGGCAGCTGCCCGCCGGGCAGCCGGCGGGTGAACTCTCACCCACCGGCTACCCGCTGGAAAAATACCCAATTTGGGATTTTGGCTTCCCCGTTTGATGTTCCCCCGACCCCCGTGGCGTCCCCACGGACTCCGTCTATCGTGCCTATGTCTAGTTTGATATTTCGGGTACCGTTCGTAGGTGGTATGAGTCTTAAATATTGCATGCTAGTTGAATTGGTATCCCGTTGACCTAGGTGAAAGAAGTATGAACCCCTTAGGATTATTCTTAGTATGTGAAGGATCACGCATAGGTTTTGTGATACGTTTTCTCCACCTTCCCAATGTGTTATTGTGGGCTGCATGTGCTTGCTATGTGTTATGTGTGCATGATACCCCAATTTGGTTGCGATGAAATTGGTTATACGGGCAGTTGGATGGGTTGAGAACCATACTGACTGTTAACCAGGCCGGTTGCGATCGGTCAGGTATATAAATATTATATAGGGCTGCGGTCCACCGTTTGGTTGTGATCAAACGTTTCTACATGAGCTGCGGTTCATATTTCCTGGCTGCGGTCAGATGACATACTCTTGGGCTGCGGTCCACTGTTTGGTTGCGATCAAACTATGATGAGCTGCGGTTCATCGGTCGGTTGCGATCGACCCCTCCGTGTTGCGATACGGGGCAGGGTGCTGCGGGGCCGTGTCAGAGCTATATGCGCTGACCCTCATGTATGGGCATGTGATTGGTCCTGTGGTGCCAACAAAGTGTGCTATGTGATGAGATATGGATGAGTTGTTGTTATGAGTGTCTCGGAGGCGACTTTGGGATTTGTGCCAGGAATCGTATATGTTGGGTTATGGATATTAACTGTGCTTATCTTTATCTGCCTTGCCTGCTTCCCTATGCTTATGAATTGTATATGCTTGATTGTGACCATTGTCTGTGCTAAGCCCTATCTGTTGAGTCTATTCCCTGTTTTTGAAAGCTAGAGTCTCTTAGGATATATCTTCATGCTTCGAAATGGTTTTTCGTATATCTATATATATATATGTATATGTATTGTATTTCAACGCGTTGGAGTGGGTTACCAGCATCTCTCGCTGAACAGATATATTTGGCTTTCAGGCACAGAAGAGTAGACACTGGAGCGCGCTAGAACCTTGAAGCGTAGAAGTAGTTAGTTTCCCTTTCGGCCTGCGTGCCATGATTATGTATTTGCATTATTGAGGATAGTAGTTAGTTAGCCTGTGCACCTGAGTTCTCCAGCTCAGGTGTGGCATAACACCCTGTACTCCTTGTATTGTGTTTTGGGAATTAATGAGACTTCGCCTTTATTATATAAGCTTCAAAAGTTTAAAAATTTCGGGGTGTTACACTAAAAGTCAAACTGGCCGAAACTTCTCAAGTCGACACAACACAAGAGAACATGCCAACGGGAAATGAATTTTTGGTTGATATTGATGCTTTGATCAACCCATTGAGTTCACTAGACACGCAACAAATTAAGAAGGAGAAAATGTCACACATGCTCAACTCTTTGATCAACATGGTGTGAATCCACTTTTTATGGACATCGATCTTTATGATGTTAGTGTGTTGAATCAGACTGAAATTAGTCAGGAAAATCAAGCCATGCAAGCCAGCCACCATATCCAGACATGCAGAAAGTGTTCAAGGTGATACACACGTGTTGGAAGAGCACACGCCGGAACAAGCAAGAAATGTGCTAGAAAATCAAGCACAATCTCACATGCTTGGAGACAATTCTGCTCAAGAAGGAGCAAGACACATTCCCGCATCCCAAGAAGAGCACAATCTTGATGGCACTACTTCTAATGATCAGTTGAAAAATCTAGAAAGTGTTGTACTAAGCTTAGTTGACCGAATGGAGAGTATGATTCAAGGAATTTATACTCATGTGGATCATGTTGTCAACACACAAGGAAGAAAATTTGAAAATCCATTTGATGAAAATAGAAGGAGTCAACAACACTTGATTGATACACACCAAGCATTTGAGAGACAAGTTTGCGGATTGAATGCTAATGTCAAAGGATTACTCAATGAATTCTTTATCCAACTGTCTCAATCCCTCAAAAATGATAGAAAAGCTAGTGAAGCAATCTCCGTGAATCAAAGCAAGGGAATTCTCAATGTGGTACATCAACAAGAAAAAAAAATCAATGATGTTCACACAGATCTCGACTCCATCAACACCAAAGTGGGTTGCCTTCGAGGTTCATATGAAACAATATTAGAATCTGTTTCTTCTCTTCGTGAATCGGTACATACACTGATTGATTACGCCAAAAAGGGGGAAGAAAGATTTAGTCATTTGGAAGGCATGTTGGAAACTATCATGACTGCCATGGTTACAAAAAATGTTGGTGCAAGCAGTAGTAGAGGAGGAGGCAGATCTGCTGGCAGAAGCAATGTTGCAAGAAGAGGAGGAATGGAATATTGGTTCGGTGGTGATGCAAGTAGTCCAGGAGGATCAAGTAGTACCAATACCACTAACAGTTCATTTCGTGAAATTATTTATGCAGGTGGAAATCAAGAGCAAATAAATTGGTACAACAAAGCAGCTCTTTATTTGGAATCCACACCAAGGGATGGCAGAGTTGAAATGCCAAGATTGGTAAATCTAAATGATCTACCAAAAGGGATGAAAAAGAGTGGTCCAAGTGACCAAAATATGTGGGTTGCGAATGAGAATTTTAGAAAAATCAAGAGCTACGCAAGATCTTTAATGATCATGGTGCTTCGAGACTACATCAAGGTGAATGATGCAGAACTTCAAGGAGATAGAAGTCTAGAAGAATGCATCATATGGTATGAAGAAGGTATACTGCCCGGAAACAATATCATTGAAGCCTTCAACTATTACGTGATTGGGAAAGTATGCAAAGATTATGCCATTAGTGACAATTTCATTGAAGTTAAGAATCATATAAATCATGTGCTAGAAGAAAGGAGAAGTAGAATAATCAAATGATTTGTATGATTGATGTCACAATATTTTTGTATGGTCTACGAACTTGAAGTATGACTATAGACAATTTGCAATGATCTTTTTGATTATCTGATTATGATGTTTTAAGTACTTTACCTAGTATTATTTTAATTTTTCTTGAAAGGTAACATTTTTAGCTTAGCTTGAAAAAATCGCATAATTAGAAAACTTACAAAATTCATTAACATTAAAAATCCAAAAATGCGAATAGGAATTTTGTTGCTAAAAATAACTTTCCTAGAGTCAAAATCAATTGTCAAACTCATCATGGCTATGTCAAGATAAATAAAATCCTTTGAAAAATAATTTTTTTAAAAAAGACAAGCCAAATGACTAAGTATAGGTTTTGGCGTCATCAAAAAAGGGGGAAAATTGATAGGAATATTTTTGTAATAAAGTTTTGATGAGCCAAATGTACTTTAGATCCCCTTAGAATTTAGGTCTTTAGTACAAGCATCATAATCCAGATTTTCAAGTCAAAGGAAATCTACCACATGAAGAACAAAATCAATTTGGACAATTTATTTTGGTCCTACAAGTATTCATCCGGAAAGAAGCATTAAGGAATGGCGTTGCAACAAATGATTGGATGAGCCTAACGGTGAAATGGTAGAAGTCCTTATTCATAATGATCACACTTGAGATCGATTCCTTCCAAGGATTTATTTTTTACAAGTCAAGAATTCAAACAAGCATGTGTCTTAAAGGAGCACAATGTTCCAAAGGAGCACAATGTTCGTACAAGCACAATGTTTCAGAAAAACACGATGTGCCTTAAGGAGCAGAATGTAGCCTAATCAGAAAAGCACGATGTATCAAGTCAAACAAGCAAGATGTATCCAAAGGAGCACAATGTATCCTTCAAGGAGAAAAATGTGACAAAGAAGCAAGATGATCAGAAAATAGATAAATTCGAAAGAATTTATGTTGGTTCATCTCACATGTCACAAGAATCCAAATTGCCTGAAGATATGATCAGAACGGTGGAAAAATTTATGAAGGCATGGATAAAAGATCTTATCCTAGAAATAAATTCTATCAGAAGGACTTATTGCAAAGAGATGTTGGAAATTCAAAATAGACAAGGAAAATAATATTTTAGAAACAACTTGAAAATCAAGTTGAAATAAAATATTATCTTGTTAGGCAAGTTGACAATCAAATCAAATTGAAGACCTACCATTGTCAACAATATAAGGCTACAAGATTCAATATTCAAATATCAAATTATCCCACTCCAACGGATACATTTGATTTCCTATAAAAGGCCATGAAGACTTGAAGACATAGAAGAACACACGGATGAACAAGTGCGAATTCTAGAAATACAAGTGCTCAAATATTCATTGAAATATCTAGAAGAGAGACTTAGTCTGAATAGTCTCAAAATTAGTTGGAGAGAGATACAATTACCTTTGTATCTGTAATTGTAAAAAAGAGTATAGCTATGTGCAAAATACTCTAGTGAGTGTAGCTGTGTGCAAAACACTCGTAGTTGCTAAGTGTAGCTGTGTGCAAAACACTTAGTTGGCGTTGAGTATAGTTGTGTGCGAAATACTCGTAGTTGAGTGTAGCTGTGTGGGAAACACTAGGAGTTGGGTGTAGCTGTGTGCAAGACATACGGAAGAAGTGCTTGTGTAGCGCTTATTCACTATTGTAACTGTGTGTGGAAAATAGTGAATTATTACTCCTGGAAGTGAATGGAGTAAAGTGGACTAGGAAGATTATGCCACTTCCGAACCACTATAAATTGCCTCTCTCATTTACATACCGCACTTACATAATTCGCTTATTTATTTATCATCCGACTAACCCGTTTACTATTCACTGTCTATCTTAATCTTTCGGGTTTAGTGTGTTTTTCACGTATGCATGTAACTCAAACTTTCTATGCTTGACATTTGAATTATTCTAAGCAAGTTTGACGTATTGCATGTGACATTCATCATACGGTTGACGTGACACGAAGTATTATTTATAATCTTGAATATTATTGTTACATATTGAGTGAACCATCTCCTTTAAATATTCAAGATACTCATATTATCTGAGCTTATCTTATATGTGCATGTGATTAAAATTACTGATTGGGCATAACTCTTTACACATATTTATTCTGCTGTGCAGTTCAACAATACATTTCTCTATTTACTTGTTACTTAGAGTTGAAGTTACCAAAGAGTTATTTATTTGTGAAAAAGCTTAGAAAGTCTATTCACCCCCCCCCCCCCCTAGACTTTCTACCACCCTATCGGGACCAACACTTGTGTTGATCTATTGATTGAGATTAAATCCTTATTGCATCTTTATTTGGAATCCGTTAGTATTGAGTTATTTCATTGAGATTTTTCTTTGTTGTGTCCTTCTCTCGAAATTCGATCCATAGCTTTTGTTCCACGAGACCTTGTTCAACCTTGGAAAATCATGACTTTGGTTTTAACCAATAGTACTCTTGAGTTTCAAATTTAGAAACCTCCCACTTTCCTCTTTTGTGAAGTCGAAATTCCTTCAAATCAAGTGTGCAACCTATTTGGTGAATCCAAGTTTGTTAGTTAAGTGGTTGCTTTGTTTAGCCTTGCTAATACCCTTGAAAAGTTGAAACGTTAAAAGTTGAAGGTCATGAGAGAGTTGTTAATGTGATAAGTATAAGAGCTATGCTTATATCCTGTTTGTGTATTTTACTTGTGTGATCCTTGCTTTTGAGAAAAGAAATTTAGAAGTAGTGAGATCTTTTTGTTGCGAAGAAGTGAAGTAGTAGTGTGCATATCTAGTCAACTGAAGAACGTGATGAAGAAGGTTACTCCACATGCGGCTTGGAGCCAGTTGTAGCTGTTCTTGCTCGAATTGATCGGCATCATCGTCTACAAGACCCAAGCTAACCCCAAAAGTTGAAGAGAATCTTTGTGCAACTAGAGACAAATATGAAGAAAAGGAAGTGATTAGAGCTTAGAGGCCACGGTTAAAGATCCACAATTGTGGAAGGAAGACAAGTAGTGTAAACGTTGATGCAGTAAGAAGAAGTCAAACCCACCCAAGTAGATGCATTTGAGAACAATGGTGAAGACAATTTCAAAGATTAAACTCGAAGGTTAAAAGTAAAACTTGAAGCACCGAGAATTTGGACTTAAGGTTGGATAAAACAAACGTGAAGGTGATTCCATCTACCTTTGAAGAGATGATGAATGGGTAAGTTAGAAGTTGTGAACTTCGAAAGAAATGAAGTTTAAGATGATTGACAATGACTTTGGACTTTTGAGATATATGAAGGTGAGGAGAAAAGTTGTAAGTGGGTCGTGTGTTTTATAAAGTACGAGGAACTAAGAATTGGATTAAGTAAGAAAAGAACAAGTTAGGGGATGTGAACTTGGAAATGATAAGTTCTGTGAGAGCTGAAAGAAAGAAACTTAGTGTTGAGATTGAAGAAGTGGTAAAAATGATAAGAATAAGAGGAGTAACAAAGAAACTTTGAGTTAGTGAGTTCTAGTAGATAGATTGAGCTTAGCGCCTTAGTTATTTGGGTGCTTGTTTGGAAATCAGAGATTCCATTTCTTCCTAGCATTCCAAGAGAACTTCTAAGCTAATTCTTGAAATTCTTGCCATCTTTTCGAAAGCTTCCGTTCTAAGAAAATCGATTTTTTCCTTCTAAGTTTTGGGACGAAACTTCTTTTAAGGGGGATAGAATGTGACAACCCAAAATTTAAATTTCTAAATCCAATTTTAAGAAATTCCAAAATAGCCATTTTCACTCCATTAAAAATTTTTTAAAATAAATTGGTGTTTGAATAAATTATTTTGAGTACATTTTAAATCAATTAAACACCAAAACTTATTTTTATTCCAAAATCCTAAATTTTCGGGTACTTCGTGTACCAAGTTTTAAACTGAGAAACCAATCTGCGTGAGACCGAGAGAATTCTGAGAAACCTTAAACAAGTGTTCATCTAGAAAACTTTTTGAGAAAATTCCTTTTCAACCCCAAAGTATTTTAAATAGCAATTCTAGCCCTTGGTCCATGGAGCATGGTGGACCACTAGACATCCAAAACACTTCCTGATTTATCTTTTAGCCAAAGGATTTACACTTTTGCTCTCCACCAATCATTGTTGATTCTCCTAGGGTTTAGAGCCCTATAAAATGGAATGTTTTCAGACATTTGCCTCTTGATTCTCTTCCTTGTCTTCCCCAAGCCAAACTTTGCAAACAAACACAGTAAGTTTCCATTCATCCACTCTTCTCCTAGCTTCTTTGATTTCTAGCTTTCATCTCTGAGAACTTAGCTCTTAAGGCTTGTTGTGTGGTTTGTTTGTTATGTCTAGGAGGTGAAGGAGGGTGTAGCTAGTTGGGAAGAAGGAGAAATCCCAACAAAAAGAAAGAATCTACAAAGGTATAACCCCATGGACTCCCTCTTCAATTTTGGCTCTGTGAAGCCTAGTTTCTTGAGAAGAAATGAGTAGAAATGATAGATTTTTGTTGTGTTTGAGCTTGGAAGTGATCTATTACTTGTCTATGATGTGTTGTAAATGTTTTGGATGAGTTGGAATTGTTTGGTTTTGAATTGCAGATGAAATGGTTCATCTGGTGCACACTGTGATGAGTGTAACGGCCCTAGCCAACGGCCCATCAAGGGGACCGTTGGCTAGAGCCGTGGCCAATAGGCCTAGGGCAAGTGCCCTAGGAGAGGGCCGTTGCCTAGGCCCGGCGTTGTTACAGCTTAAGGTGGCGGCTCATAGTGAGCTCCACCCCCTGGTCCATGAGTGTGGTCTGTGCAGTGGCGGGCCCTTGTGGCTCAGCTACGTGTCGTTTCGGGCAAGGTGTCACGGGCCCTTGTGGCTCGGTACCTCGGGGCCGACTCGACGCACGTTTTGTCTTTGGTTTTGTTGAATTTGGATTAGAATTGAACATGTTATGATGGATTTATTAGTGAATTTGCTTCACAGTATGTATGTTTGAAGTTCACTGTAAATGAGATTTGCCTTGTTTTACCTTCCTGATGTTGTTGAGAAATGAATAGAAAAGCACGTTCACTTTGAGAATAAGATTTATTAGAAAAACATGAGTAGAATATGTTATTTGATCAATGGGATTTGGAGTCTATTTTGATGGTAGAAATATAAAGAGTTTGATATGTTAAAATACAAGCATGTTGGTGTGTCCTTGAAAGTTCACGATGATATTTAATTTGAAGCATGTTGTATAGTATTTTGCATTCCAAGTAGACCATGTTTTAAAAGTGCATAAGTGGCCAACGTGAGCCCAAGTATTATTTTTCCAAAAATCTCATATTCCACGTAGAGCATCCTTATCTTATCCTTGAGAATGAATTGAGAAATATGTGCATGTCTTTTGCATAAATTAAGTGTTGTGCATATGAAATGCATGAGCGATATATCTATATATATCTACGGTGAGGAAACCGTGTTTTGGAGAACCCGCTTGGACTATGTCCTCTTGGATGATTGTTATGGACATTGCGGTCCCAGTACATGTAACGCGGTGTATTCCCACGTTACGAGGTTGGAAACTGCCCGCCAGGCTTGGAATCCTGGTCAGGGGGTGTGCACGCTAAAAGTTCGATACCTGATTCCACAGAGTTTGAGCATAGAACCAAGAGAGTGGTTCGGTGGACGAGAGAGTATTAGACCGGCTAGACACCGTGCCCGGATAGGTCCATTCACGATACGGTGAAGTTCCTACCTCGTCCATTTGCAAAGAAAGCGAGTCATTGCGACTCTAAGAAAAGAAAGAAAGAAAGAAAGCGAGTCATTGCGACTCTAAGAATGGAAAGAAAGCAAGCGAGTCCTTGTGGCTCTAAGAAACCTCCACAGAAAAGTATTCTATTTTACAAACGAGTGTTAAGTATACTTATAGTTTGCACAAGATTGCATTTGAGTATTGTATTGCACTAGATTGCATGTGAGAATGATTAACCAAGATTGAATGTTGAGCATGATTGTATTAGTTGTATTTTGATACCTTATACATCTAATTTGCAAGATATGACCTAGAAAGCATGATGATAATTTCGTATTGGTTGTTTGATAGTATGAGTTAGTTATGGAGAGTTTTGTTATGAGGAATATGTGTTGGAATATTCATGTTGTTGAGTTATTTATGTTTGAAGCATGTATGTTGATATTATAGGTTGTGAGCATATAGAAATCTGTGATGTATCTAAAGTTGTCTAAGTGTTGAGTTTGTTACTTGAGTTTGAGATCAAATGTTTTCCAAAGTATATTTTATAGTACTTTACAGGGTTGAGTGTGGTTATACTTAGCTTCGTGCTAACGGGTGTTTTCTTATTTTTCTATGTGTTGTTTGTAAAACCCCTTTCAGGTGGGCCCAGCGTTGAGAGGTGATCGAGTTAGACTAGTCTAGTAGTTCTAGTAGTCTGAACTCATACTACTTTTATTACGATGTTATTTTGTCGGATTTATAGACTTATGTGGTTTGATGATGTAGACATCGGGGTGTGTGTTTCCCCCTATTGACGTTCAATTTAGTTTTATGGATGTTAGTTATTTTATTGTTATTCTAGTTCCATCCTTAGCCTGTGCAATCACCACGGAGTGGTGGTTGTGGCGGTGACATTCCCACTAGTTTACTTATTAAGTTATTTATCCGCTGCTTAGTTTATGTTAATTGTGGTTAAGAATTGTAATTAAGATTTAAGAAAAGTGGGGTGTTACAAATACAACTCATTTAAGGTCTAAGGATGCTCAGTTCATCCCATAAAAGCTTTTGCCTAGTAAAGTATTCATTTCGAGAGTTGTCTCCCTGCTTAGTTTAGTAGATCTCACACATAATTTCAACAATTTGAAATAGGTCTTCCAGACTGAATCTCCTTCTTAGGTCATTCCAAATGCCATAGGCAGTGTCGATCCACAACACACTGCGAGCAATTGTGGGGGAAAGTGTGCGCACAATCCAAGTGGCTACGATATTGTTTCACCTTTCCTAGGCAAGATACCTATCTAAATTTTCTGTAAATGGCTTCATGATGCTTCCATTGATGAATGGCACCTTATTCTTGCATGAGAGGGCCATCGTCATTGCCCTAGCCCATGAATGGTAATTCGGGCCATCAAGATCAGTGGATTCTTATTGATATGGAGAAAATAAGGGTTGGATTGTGATTGGGGATCGAATGTTACCTCATTCCTATTCGATCCAGTTGCCGGAACAGAATGAGACTGTAACACCCCACTTTTCTAACTCTTAATTACAACTCTAAACAGTCATTAACAACACTAATCATCGGAAATCTAAAATATAAATAGTGGGAGTGTCACGGCCACAACCACCACTCCGTGGTGATTGCACAGGCTAAAGGGGTAAAACTATAAATAACGTAAAAGTCTGGCATCCATCGTAAAAGCTAAAAAATAAGGGGGAAATACGTCACCCATAAAGTCTACATCATCCTCAACATAAAGTCAAAAGTCTAAAATCCATACATAACATCAGTCAAACTAGAGTTTAGATATGTCTATCTACGAGACTAATCTAACTCGACTTCTTCACACAGTAGGGCCCACCTAAAAGGGGTTTTGCAAGCAACACAAAGACAAATAGGAAAACACTCGTTAGCACAAAGCTAAGTATAACCACACTCAATGTAACACCCCACTTTTCTACCTCTTAATCACAACTCTAATCCATCATTAACATAAACTAAGCAGCAGAATTAACAACTAAAGATAACTAGTGGGAATGTCACCGCCACAACCACCACTCCGTGGTGATTGCACAGGCTATGAGGTAGAACTAGAAATATAATAAATATCTAACATCCATATAGAATATTGAAAACATAAGGGGGAAAAACGTCACCCAAAAAGTCTACATAAATCCTAAACACCATAATATCAAAATAAGTATAAAATCCATACAAAGTCATCAATAACTAGAGTTTAGACATCTCAAACTACGAGACTAATCTAACTCGATCTATTCTCACTGCTGGGCCCACCTGAAAGGGGTTTTGCAAGCAACACATAGACAAATAGGAAAACACCCGTTAGCACGAAGCTAAGTATAACCGCACTCAACCCTGTAAAGCATTCTAGCGTTTACTTTGAAAACATTTGATTTCTTAATAGCAATAAGCTCATCTCAAATCATCTTTAGATTTATCACATTCTTTCTAGATGCTTGCACCCTATAATATCAGCTGGCATTCTCATATATGTATAAGACTGATCACATAGATTCATCAACATACAAATTTCTCAAATAACTTAACAAGCAAATCATGCTCACAGATAGGATCATGCTAATAGACCGTATAACAGGTATTCTCATTCTTTCACATTCTCATCACATAACTTGATAAATAGAACTTCTAGTACAACAAGACAATCATACTTGATGGAAAATCTTAAGTCAACTTTCTCGTTATGAAAACTTATACGATACTTTACTCACAGGCAATCTCGTGTAATACTATACATCACTCTCATATACAAACTTGTGGAAAGCTGTAACATATTCATATGCAATCTCATACGATACTATAATCATACTCTTAGGAAATCTCGTGCAATAATATACATCATACTCATATGCAATCTCGTGCAATATTATACTCATGCTCATATGCAATCTCGTGCAATAATATACTCATGCTCATATGCAATCTCGTGCAACAATATAATCATACTTTTATGCAATCCAGTGCAATAATATACTCATACTCATATGCAATCTCGTGCAACTATATAATCATAATTATGTGCAATCTCGTGCAACTATATACTCATGCTCATATGCAATCTCGTGCAATAATATATTCATGCTCATATGCAATCTCGTGCAACAATATAATCATACTCTTATGCAATCTAGTGCAATAATATACTCATACTCATATGCAATCTCGTGCAACTATATACTCATACTTATGTGCAATCACGTGCAACTATATACTCATCCTCATATGCAATCTCGTGCAACAATATAATCATACTCTTATGCAATCTAGTGCAATAATAAACTCATACTCATATGCAATCTCGTGCAACTATATACTCATACTTATGTGCAATCTCGTGCAACTATATACTCATGTTCATATGCAATCTCGTGCAACAGTATATATATAAATACTCATACACTCTTTTATAAAATAGAGTACTCTCTGTGGATGTCTCTTTGTTACTTTCTTGAGTCTCTCTTGGCTCTCTTTCTTTCTCTTGAGTTTCTTTTGACTCTCTTTCTTTCTCTTGAGTCTCAGTTGACTCTCTTTCTTTCTCTTGAGTCTCTTTTGACTCTCTTTCTTTCTCTTGAATCTCTGTTGACTCTCTTCTTTCTCTTGAGTCTCTTTTGACTCTCTTCTTTCTTTTAATCGTAGACGGCTTAGGGTTTCACCGATGCGTGAATTACCCCATCGGGAACGGCATAAATCCGACCCAATATCTCCTACCGGTTACGAAACCAATCTCGTGGTTCTATCTCTGTGAAATCAGGTATCGAACTATTAGTGTGCACACCCCCTACCCAGGATTCCAAGCCTGGCGGACAATTTCAAATGTCGTAACGTGGGAATACGCCGCGTTACATATACTGGGACCGCAATGTCCATAAATATCTCCCAAGAGGACATAGTCCAAACTGTATCCTCCAAAACCTCACCAATATAGATAATACATAAATATATCTCTCATGCATCAATCTCAGACATGCAACAACTCTACTACTTCTCAATGCATCAAAGAATGATACACCACATGCTTATGGTTTTTGAAAGTAATACTTGGGCTCACGTTGGCCCTTTATGCACTTTTGAAATATGACATATGTGGGATGTTAAAATACTCTATAACATACTTCTAATCCATGTATAAAATAACATGAAGTACTCAAGAATTCAATATCATGCTCGGTTTGCAACATAGCAAATTCTATACATTCTAGCAACAAAATATGTTACATTTCTCATTTATCAAATATCACAATCTAGTCATGCTTTCATAATAAATCATATTCTCAAAGGATCATGCTTGCACAATAAATCATATTCTCAAAGGATCATGCTTCTCTACTCAATAAAATAACATCAGATTTACAAAGCCAAGCATTCTTCATATACAGAGAACTAAGCAAATATGCACTGTGTGGAAATTCTTAACCAAAATCCTTCACATCTTACTCATTTTTATTCCAAATTCAACAAAATCAAAGCTAAAACGTGCGTCGAGACGATCCCGAAGAGCCGAGCCACAAGGGCCCGTAATACTTGAACTTCTACGTTTTCTCTCATGAAAACTGAGAGCGTTTCACAAACACTTTTCTTTCTTCTTCAGTAGCATCTTGCTCGTCTTTACTAGGGTCAGATGCCCACAAAGTTCAAACTTAAACAGATCTCAACCTCTCTTGCTTGAACTACTATATACTTCCTTACATACTGTTTACTGTTCTCACCCCTCAAGGATAGGTTACACGTAATGAGATCTAATTCTCATAACACTACTACGTCCACTCTGATCGTAGTTGATAAACTTCAACTACCTCGATCCTTTCATTTGACATCATCACTTCCTCATCGTTTACTTAATCCTTTAACTATTGATAGCAAACAAAATCAACCTTCATTACCACTCTCACTTCTCAAGTTCATCATTCGATTTTTATTATCATACCAGACAAAATGTCGTAGCCCTTCTTTCATACCATACATGGATACTCATCTTAGGGATATATCAACCCTCCTGACCACGTAATGTGATCCAACTCGCTCTTAGTTCTCTTTATTGTAGACCGAAAATAGCAACCCTCTTTCAATCTGGTTCGGTGTATTCCTATACGGCTTCCTTACTAATTCCACGGTATAACTTATCCCTTTACCAAGCACTTCGTTATAAAACTTCTTGATACTACTTAACTATCCTTGTTACTTTTATCAACTTGTTACTTATCTCTTGCTAGCCTTGTTCACCTTCTCTACCTCAAGGGATTCCCCACACGAGAAATACAATCATACACCCCTCTACACTTTAAATCTTTGTCTACGTTAGTCATCAGTGCCAACTTATAAGTCTCTTTTACTAAGTCTTTTCCAAAACTTATTATAGTTTGATACACTCCGACTTGATTATTCCCCTTCTTACTAATATTTACCATCACTTTTATACGAAACTCTTATCGTTACTTTCTTCCTTGCCTTAGCCACATTCATCCTTTCAGAAGTCCTTCGATGCAAAGTCTCATTCTTCTTCAAGAAAGTTAAACGATTGTGCTAATCGTTTAGATTTACTTTTGCCAATCTCATTCCTTCAATTACCCAATCATTCTATCATAAGTTCAACTGCTTCTTGTTTCATTCTCATTACCAACATTCTTTGTTGGTCCCGATAGGGTGGTAGAAATTCCTAGAGGGGGGGGGGGTGAATAGACTTTCTAAACTTTTTCTCAATAAATAACTCTTTGGTAACTTCAACTCTAAGTAACAAGTAAATAGAGAAGTGTTTTAACTTGAACTGCACAGCGGAATAAATATGCGTAAAGAGTTATACCCAATCAATAAATTGAATCACATACACATGTAGGATAAGCTCAGATGATGTGTAAGGATGACATGAATATCTTGAATATTTAAAAAGAGATGGTTCACTCAATATTTAACAATAATATTCAAGATTATGAATAAGATTTCGTGTTACGTCAACCGTATGATGAATGTTACATGCAACACGTCAAACTTGTTTAGAATAAATCAAATGTTAAGCATGGAAAGTTTGAGTTACATGCATACGTGAAAACACACTAAACCCGAAAGATTAGGATTAGCAGTGAATAGTAAACGGGTTAGTCAAATAAGAAAAATAGATAAAGCAAATTATTTAAGTGCGGTATGTAAATGAGAGAGGCAATTTATAGTGGTTCGGAAGTTGCGTAATCTTTCTAGTCCACTTTACTCCATTCACTTCTAGGAGTAATTCACTATTTTCCACACACAGTTACAATAGTGAATAAGCGCTACACAGGCACTTCTTCCGGATGTCTTGCACACAGCTACACCCAACTCCGAGTGTCTCGCACACAGCTACACTCAACTCTGAGTATTTCGCACACAGTTATACTCAAACACCAACTAAGTGTTTTGCACACAGCTACACTTAGCAACTACGAGTGTTTTGCACACAGCTACACTCACTAGAGTATTTTGCACACAGCTATACTCTTTTTACAATTACAAATACAAAGGTAATTGTATCTCTCTCCAACTAATTTTGAGACTATTCAGACTAAGTCTCTTTTCTAGATATCTCAAAGAATATTTAGGCACAAGAGAATTTTGTTCGTATAGAATACTTGTAGTCTCTTTTCCACACTCTTCTTCACTTCAAGTCTTCATTGCCTTTTTATAGATTATCAAAATATATCCGTTGGAGTGGGATATTTTGATATTTTGAAATTTGAATCTTGTAGCCTGATATTGTTGACAATGGTAGGTCTTCGATTTGATTTGATTGTCAACTTGCCTGACAAGATAATATTTTATTTCAACTTGATTTTCAAGTTGTTTCTAAAATATTATTTTCCTTGTCTATTTTGAATTTCCAACGTCTCTTTTGCAATAAGTTCTTCTGATAGAATTTATTTCTAGGATAAGATCTTTTATCCATGCCTTCATAAATTTTCCACCGTTCTGATCTTATCTTCAGGCAATTTGGATTTTTGTGACATGTGAAATGAACCAACATAAATTCTTTCGAATTTATCTATTTTCTGATCATCTTGCTTCTTTGTCACATCTTGCTCCTTTGAGACGCATTGTGCTTAAAAATCAGATCTTGCTTGTTTGACTTGGCACTTCTTGCTTCTTTGACTTGCTACATCGTGCTTTTCTGATTTGGCTACATTGTGCTCTTTTCGCATCTTGCTTCTTTGACTTCGCAACATTGTGCTTGTTTGACTTGAGGGATTGTGCTTCTTTTTGGAACATTGTGCTTCTTTCTGAATTCCGGCTTATAAAAAATAAGTCCTTAACTTGCTCCTTTGAGACGCATTGTGCTTAAAAATCAGATCTTGCTTGTTTGACTTGGCACTTCTTTCTTCTTTGACTTGCTACATCGTGCTTTTCTAATTTGGCTACATTGTGCTCTTTTCGCATCTTGCTTCTTTGACTTCAACACATTGTGCTTGTTTGACTTGAGGGATTGTGCTTCTTTTTGGAACATTGTGCTTCTTTCTGAATTCCGGCTTATAAAAAATAAGTCCTTAAGGGGAATCAATCTCGAGTGTGATTGTTATATGTAAAGACTTCTACCATTTTACCATTAGGCTCATCCAATCATTCTTTGTAACGCCATTGTTTAGTACTTCTGTTCTGGATGAATACTTGTAGGACCAAAATTAATTCTCCAAATTAATTTTGTTCTTCATGTGGTAGACTTTCCTTTGCATACTCACTTTGTCATTCTGAATTATGATGCTTGTACTAAATACTTAAATTCTAAGGGGATTTAAAGTACATTTGGCTCATCAAAACTTTATTACAAAAATATTCCTATCATTCTTCTTTAAGTTCTCACATAACTTATCCTCCTTTAAATTTACATTCTTTTACTTGTCCCTTTTTGCTTAGTTCTTTCCTTAACTTCTTCACACCTCATGGGGACCCACAACTTACTGACAACGCTTCTTACTATCTTTATATCTTTCATAGCCCTAAGTTACCATCCATCGCCGTAGACTTTCACACCTTTGGAGTTCACAACTCCTAGCTCATCTCCTTCTTATCTTCTTAAAGGTAGATGGTACTGCCTTCTGTTTGTGTAACCCAATCCTAAGTTCCAAGTCTTCTATTTCCCGAGTTTAACTCTTACTCTTTGGTTTAACCTTTAGTCTTCAAGTTTGATCTTTGAAGGTTCCTTCACCATTGATCTCGAAAGCATCCACTTGGCATAATTTGTTTCCTTCTGGTTGCATCAGCATTCACACTTGTCTTTTCTTACGACTGAGAACCTTTAAACCTTCGTCTTTAAGCTCCCGTTGCTTCTTTTTCTTCATATTTGTCTTCAGTTGAACGAAGATTCTCTTCAACTTTTGGGGTTTGCTTATGTCCTGCAGGCGGTGCTGCACGTGCGAGGATGCCTCTCTTTTCGAGCAATGACAGCTACAACTGACTCCAAACTGCACGTGGAGTAAACTCTTCATCACGTCCTTCGATTGTCTGGATATCCACGCTACTACTTTGCTTCTTCGCAACAAAAGATCTATTTACTTCTAACTTTCTTTTCTCAACAGCAAAGATCACACAAGCAAAGCACACAAACATAATATAAGCATAACCCTTATACTTATCACATTATCAACTTTCACATAACTTTTAATCTTTAAACTTTCAACTTTCACTTTTCAAGGATGATAACAAGACTGGGCAAAGCAACTTCTTATCAACAAACTTGAATTCACCAAATAGTTGTACACTTGATTTGAAGGAAATTGACTCCACAAAAGAAGAAAGTAATAGGTTTCTAAACTGGAAACTAAAGAGTACTACGGGTTACAACCCAAGTTCTGCTTATCAACGCCAAGATTTTCCAAGATTTCAACAAAGTTTTGTGAAACGAAAGCTGTGGATCGAATTCCAAGAGAAGGACACAACAACGAATAATCTCAATGAAATAATTTAATACTATCGGATTCCAAATGAAGATGCAATAGGGATTTAATCTCAAAACAATAGATCGACGTTAGTGGATTCCAAATGGAGGTATAAAAGAGAGATGATCTAGAATCAATAGCTCAATAGCTCATTAACATGGAAAGGATGTCACACTGGACGATCTCAATACTATGGCAACTTGATCCGAGTGTACAAAAAGAACACATGGTCAATAAAATAGCTCTTCAAGAACAAAACACTTTCAAGAATACTCAATAAATACAAGCTCATAGGAATTACTCAACAAATATGGATTCCAACGGCATAACAACAACGAATAGATCTTGGCTCAACGTCTCAATAGATTCCAACAATATGGATTTCAAGGGATATAAGCTTAATTCAAATACAATGAGATCCCAAGAATAAGGCTTTCACCAAGATCTTACTAGCTTCAAGATTCAATTACACTAGCATTGCAAGTCAACGGAAGCTCACAAGAATACTTAGAAGGAATTTATAAGCATTCTAGATACAGATTCAACAATAAATCGTGGAATGTCAAGAATAGACATTAGCAATGATTCAAGGCTCAACTCAAACAAAACAACTTCTCATACTCAACTCTAGACATTAGATAGTTTCGATAGATATTGAAAGTAGTCAGAATGACTCAGGGATCAATATCAAGCTACGAGAAAATTTCCAGAAGCATAAGCTCAAACTCGATGATAAAATTTCAAGAATTATCATGCCATTAACAACAAGGGATTTTGGAATGGAAGTTTGGCACAATGAGCACAACAAGATACTCAGGAATTAACTACTTTTAACTTCTCTATTCTTTAAGCACGACTTACAACAAGTAAGGCACATAAACAAGAATCAAGTATAAGCTCTTATACTTTTCACACTAGCAACTTTTACAAAACTTCCATTTTCAGACTTTAGCTTTCGAAGTCTCAACTTCTAGCTTTTCACTTCAACATTGGAACTCTTGGTTTTTCTCTTTCAACTTCTCACTTTTAACTTCTCTACTTTACTTACAAAATGTAGATAAAAGCACTTTAAACACGTTGATAAAGCACATAAACAGATAGGCAAACGCAAGGGAACTCACAACCTCACCGCGTTCCTAACTGATACTTAGAGTTTCTCCTAACTCTGATTTCTCATACTTAATCACTGAACTTAGAGTCTTTCTTATCTCAACCTTCATAACTTAGGGCTCTTTCCCTAATCTTATCCTTCTTAAAATTTCCACTTAATGTTCCCTTCTTATCTAGTCTTTCTTAAGACTTCAACTTAGAGGTCTTTCCTTATCTTGTCCTTCCTAGGACTTTTACTTAGAGTTTCTATACTCAACCTTAAGGTCAAAACTTCCTAAGTCTCCCGCGGTTCGTACGGCTCTGATACCAATTTGTAAAACCCCACTTTTCTATCTCTTAATCACAACTCTAATACATCATTAACATAAACTAAGCAGCGAAATAAACAACTAAAAGATGACTAGTGGGAATGTCACCGCCACAACCACCACTCCGTGGTGATTGCACAGGCTAAGGAGTAGAACTAGAAATAGAATAAATATCTAACATCCATATAGAATACTGAAAACAGAAGGGGGAAAAACGTCACCCAAAAAGTCTACATAAATCCTCAACACCATAATATCAAAATAAGTCTAAAATCCAAACAAAGTCATCAATAACAAGAGTTTAGACATCTCAAACTAAGAGACTAATCTAACTCGATCTCTTCTCACTGCTGGGCCCACCTGAAAGGGGTTTTGCAAGCAACACATAGTAAAATAGGAAAACACCCGTTAGCACGAAGCTAAGTATAACCACACTCAACCCTGTAAAGCATTCTAGTATTTACTTTGAAAACATTTGATTTCTTAATAGAAATAAGCTCATCTCAAATCATCTTTAGATTTATCACATTCTTTCTAGATGCTTGCACCCTATAATATCAGCTGGAATTCTCATATATGTATAAGACTGATCACATAGATTCATCAACATACAAACTTCTCAAATAACTTAACAAGCAATTCATGCCCACAGATAGGATCATGCTAATAGACTGTATAACAGGTATTCTCATGCTTTCACATTCTCATCACATAACTTTATAAATAGAGCTTCTAGTACAACAAGACAATCATACTTGATGGAAAATCTTAAGTCAACTTTCTCATTATGAAAACTTATACGATACTTTACTCACATGCAATCTCGTGTAATACTATACATCACTCTCATATACAAACTTGTGCAAAGCTGTAACATATTCATATGCAATCTCATACGATACTATAATCATACTCTAAGGAAATCTCGTGCAATAATATACATCATACACATATGCAATCTCGTGCAATATTACACTCATGCTCATATGCAATCTCGTGCAATAATATACTCATGCTCATATGCAATCTCGTGCAACAATATAATCATACTCTTATGCAATCAAGTGCAATAATATACTCATACTCATATGCAATCTCGTGCAACTATATACTCGTACTTATGTGCAATCTCGTGCAACTATATACTCATGCTCATATGCAATCTCGTGCAATAATATACTCATGCTCATATGCAATCTCATGCAACAATATAATCATACTCTCATGCAATCTAGTGCAATAATATACATCATACTCATATGCAATCTCGTGCAATATTATACTCATACTTATGTGCAATCTCGTGCAATAATATACTCATGCTCATATGCAATCTCGTGCAACAATATAATCATACTTTTATGCAATCCAGTGCAATAATATACTCATACTCATATGCAATCTCGTGCAACTATATAATCATAATTATGTGCAATCTCGTGCAACTATATACTCATGCTCATATGCAATCTCGTGCAACTATATACTCATCCTCATATGCAATCTCGTGCAACAATATAATCATACTCTTATGCAATCTAGTGCAATAATATACTCATACTCATATGCAATCTCGTGCAACTATATACTCATACTTATGTGAAATCTCGTGCAACTATATACTCATGCTCATATGCAATCTCGTGCAACAATATATATATAAATACTCATACACTCTTTTATAAAATAAAGTACTTTCTGTGAAGGACTCTTTGTTACTTTCTTGAGTCTCTTTTGACTCTCTTTCTTTCTCTTGAGTCTCAGTTGACTCTCTTTCTTTCTCTTGAGTCTCTTTTGACTCTCTTTCTTTCTCTTGAGTCTCTTTTTACTCTCTTCTTTCTCTTGAGTCTCTTTTGACTCTCTTCTTTCTTTTAATCGTAGACGGCTTAGGGTTTCACCGATGCGTGAATTACCCCCACTACAAGAAAAATTGCGATTCGCGACGGAAAAATTCAGTCGCAAAAACGTGAAATTCCGTTGCAAATCATGTTTTCCGACGGAATTTTTCATTTTCACGACGGAATCCATTCCGTAGTCTCAAGGCTTGTCGTATTTCATTTCGTGACGGAAATAATCCGTCGCGAGTGATGGCGACGGAAAATGGTGACGGAATTGTTCGTCGTGAAGTAGGCGACGGATGTGATTCCGTCGCGAGTCCGTCGTGATTTTGGCAACGAAAATGTTTCTTTCTGTCGCCATTGCGTGAAAAAATATTCCGTCGCAAAACTCATATTCCACTGCATATTTCTGTCATGAAATATAACGACGGAAATAATTATTGTCGTAAATCCGTCGCTAACATTTCCGTTACAATTTTTTTATTCCATCATAAAATTTCATCGTAAAAAAACGACGAAACAAATTGTTGTCGCTATTCCATCGCAAACTTTTCCGTTGCAAATTTTGTATTTCGTCGCACAAATTCATCGTAAGAAAACGACGGAAAAAATTTCCGTAGTAATTCCATCGCTAGATATTCCGTCGCAAAATTTATTTTCCATCACAAAATATCGTCGTAAAATAATAACGTAACTAATCATTGTCGTGATTCTATCGCATTTTAGATGACAAAAATCTTTTCGGCGCCATAATTACAATGAATATTCAATCACTAAAATTATATTTCATCGCAATTATGCTAAATTATTATTTTAATATTTTTGTAATTATTATTATTTTGTTAAAATTCTAATATTTGTATTTAAAATGTTAATGTGCAAACTAAAATACAATATAATTTGTTGTACTTAATACAAAAGTGATGTATAAACAACAATATAGTAATTACAAAAAAAAAAAAAAAAAAAAAAAAAATCAAATCAAGGTGAATTCGATCGTGATGAGGGTGATGATGAAGTACTGGCTTTCTAACTCTCAAGAGCATTTAATCTTTGCTGCATAAGAACCATAGAAGCCTTTAAATTCTCAATCTCATCTAGGTCCTTTGCAACATTAGCATTCTCTGATGGCTACGAGGTTGATTCTATATTGTCCAATGTGTTAGCATTTATTGGACTATGAATGAATGTACCATATGAGCCAAGTCCATAAACTCTTTTTTTTTTTTATCATGTCCGCCAATTGCATCGTAGTACAATTGACATTCTGTGTTAATACCTCCCGTTGCAATGCAATTTGTTCATGCAAAAATTAAAAAATTAGTACAATTTTTATAAAAAATCATATACATTCAAAGAAAATCAAGATAAATAAACTTACATGGATTTGTTTGTCTTTTTCAACTATAAATGTTTGGCCATCATGTTTTTAGGTATGTGTATGCTTGAATAATTCAAAATATGATGGACGGAGACCAAATTGCTTTTCCTAAAAATTAGTTAAAATAGAAACAAAATAAAATAAAAATTAAAACAAATAAGATTATAATATATAATAAAAATATTTCAAACATCAACTCAATAAGCAGAATATAATATAATCACACTATTTTTATCACAATAGTGTCAATAAAAGTTTCTACCAACATAAAAATACATAATTATTATTTTAAAATGAAAAAAATTTAGGAAAAATATTCAACAGAGTTTCCTTTATAAATAGAACTATCTCAACACAAATATCAACTCAATAGACACAATAAAATTAAATCACAATGATTTTATCATAATAGTGTCAATATAAATTTCTACCAACACAATAGCACATAATTATTATATAAAGCAAACAAAATTCGGATAAAAAATCAACATAGTTTCATGTATAAATAGAACTATATCTCTGCTTAATATATAATATAAATATTTCAAACATCAACTCAATAGGTACATTAAAATAAAATCGCAAGAAGTTCATCGTAATAATATCAATAAAAGTTTCTACCAACACAATAACGCATAATTCAAACAATCCAAACATAATCACTTATAATTTAAACAATTCGAATGAACTTACAAGTTGAGTGGCAACTTTGGAATGAAGTGTTGATCCTGTGTTATGCTTTGATTGAGCAAATCCATCTAAAACACTCCATCTAAAACACCGCCACGTCTATTTCTCTTACATAATTCCATCCATGAAATCTGGTTTACTACATGCAAACTCAATAAATGTTTCTAATCTTTTTATAAAATTTGGATTAAGATCACCACGTTGAGTTCGCATTTGATACATCCAACTTCTATCCATAATACTTATATGTAAAGACCTACACATATACATTCTTATATTTAACAATCATTAGTGTTTTAAAAAATATTGCTATTATCATTCCTATTCCAATATTTGAATTGAATGCCCCTCTA
>NW_017616621.1:520000-627500 GCF_001879475.1 Ipomoea nil | reverse complement strand
TTCCAAGCCTGGCGGGCAGTATCCAACCTCGTAACGTGGGAATACGCCGCGTTACATATACTGGGACCACAATGTCCATAAATATCTCCCAAGAGGACATAGTCCAAACGGTATCCTCCAAATCCTCGCCAATATAGATAATACGTAAATATATCTCTCATGCATCAATCTCATGCATGCAACAACTCTACTACTTCCCAATGCATCAAAGAATGATATACCACATGCTTATGGTTTTTGAAAGTAATACTTGGGCTCACGTTGGCCCTTTATGCACTTTTGAAATATGACATATGTGGGATGTTAAAATACTCTATAACATGCTTCTAAACCATGTATAAAATAACATAACGTACTCAAGAATTCAATATCATGCTCGGTTTGCAACATAGCAAATTCTATACATTCTAGCAACAAAATATGCTATATTTCTCATTGATCAAATATCACAATCTAGTCATGCTTTCATAATAAATCATATTCTCAAAGGATCATGCTTGCACAATAAATCATACTCTCAAAGGATCATGCTTCTCTACTCAATAAAATAACATCACATTTACAAAGCCAAGCATTCTTCATATACAGAGAACTAAGCAAATATGCACTGTGTGGAAATTCTTCAACAAATCCTTCACATCTTACTCATTTTTAATCCAAATTCAACGAAATCAAAGCCAAAATGTGCGTCGAGACGATCCCGAAGAGCCGAGCCACAAGGGCCCGTAACACTCGGCCCGAAACGATACGTAGCTGAGCTACAAGGGCCCGGCCACTGCACAAATTCTCCTCAGAATCAAACTCAGGGACCTGGGTCGGGACTCCTCAAGAGCCGCCCCATGAGCCCCGTTACTCCAACGGGACTAGGCGGTGGCCCTCCTCTAGGGTCGTGCCCTAGTCCCGTGTAGCTACGGTCCTAGCCGACGGCCCTCCTGATGGGCCGCGGCTAGGGCCGTTGGTCTGAATCTAGTGCACCCTGTCTGTGCACCAGATGGCAATTTCATCTGCAAAACTCAATCCAAACAAGTCCAAAACAAACTCAACAACTCACAAACAAATACTAGACCACTTCTAAGCATAAACACGACAAAATCTCATAATTCCTACTCATTTCAACTCAATATTAAGGCTTCACAGAGCCAAATTTCAGGAAGGAATCCATGGGGTTATACCTCTTGTAGTTCTTCTTCTTTCTCTTGTGTGATTCCCTTCTCCTTTCCCCTTCAGAGATTACTACATTCCCCCACTGTGATTTCTTCTAAGGCTTGGAGTAAAGAGGCAAATGGAATGGATCAGAAGAAACAAGGAGAATATGTTCTATTTATATGGGTTCAAAACCCTAGGTAGAAAGCAAATGATTGGTGGAGGGAAAAGTGGTCTTTTGGCTTACATCTTTAAAATATCAGACATGGTCTTGTGGTTCACCTTGTATCATGAACCAAGGGCTAGAAATGCTAACTTTAAATGCTTTGGGGTTGAAAATGAATTTTCTCAAAAAGCTATTTGGATGAACACTTGTTTAAAATCTTTTTGAATTCTCCCGGTCTCACTCAGATAAATTTCTCGATTTAAATCTTGGTACGCGAAGTACCTGAAAACTTAGGAATTTTCGAATAGAATCAAATTTTGATGTCGAATTAATTTAAAGTGTGCCGAAAATATTTTATTCGAACACCAGTTGATCGCAAAAGTTTTTAATGGAGTGAAAAAAAACTAGTTTGAAATTTCTTAATACTGGATTTATAAAATGAAATTTTGGGTTGTTACACTCTATCCCCCTTAAAAGAAGTTTCGTCCCGAAACTTTGAAGGAACGGATCGATTTTCTCAAAACGGAAGCTTTCGAAAAGATGGTAAGAATCTCAAGAATTGGCTTAGAAGTTTATCTTGGAATACTAAGAAGAAATCGAATCTCTGAGTTCCAAACAAGCACCGAAGCAATTAAGGCACTAAACTTATTCTAACTGCTAGAATTCACTAACTGCAATCTAGTGCAATAATATACTCATACTCATATGCAATCTCGTGCAACATATAATCATACTTTTATGCAATCTAGTGCAATAATATACTCATGCTCATGTACAATCTCGTGCATCATTATAATCATACTTTTATGCAATCTAGTGCAATAATATACTCATACTCATATGCAATCTCGTGCATCATTATAATCATACTTTTATGCAATCTAGTGCAATAATAAACATATAAATACTCATACACTCTTTTATAAAATATAGTACTTTCTGTGGAGGTTACTTTCTTGAGTCTCTCTTGACTCTCTTTCTTTCTCTTGAGTCTCTGTTGACTCTCTTTCTTTATCTTGAGTCTCTATTTACTCTCTTCTTTCTGTTTACTCGTAGACGGCTCAGGGTTTCACCGAAGCATGAATTACCCCATCGGGAACGGCATAAATCCAACCCAATATCTCCTACCAACTACGGAACCAATCTCGTGGTTCAAACTCTTTGGAATCAGGTATCGAACTATTAGTGTGCACACCCCCTAACCAGGATTCCAAGCCCCGCGGGAAATTTCCAACCTTGTAACGTGGGAATACGTCGTGTTACATATACTGGGACCGCAATGTCCATAAATATCTCCCGAGAGGATATAGTCCAAACGGTTTCCTCCAAAACCTCACCGATATAGATAATACATAAATATATCTCTCATGCATCAATCTCATGCATGCAACAACTCTACTACTTCTCAATGCATCAAAGAATGATATACCACATGCTTATGGTTTTTGAAAGTATTCTTGGGCTCACGTTGTCCCCTTATGCATTTTTGAAATATGACACATGTGAAATGCCAAATATTCTATATTATGTTTCTAAATCATGTATAAGCTAACATGAAGTAATCAAGAATACATCATCAGGCTTGGTTTGCAACATAGCAATTTCTATAGATTTCACTCAACAAATATGCTTATACTCTCATTGATCAAATAACACAATTTAATCATGCTTTCTTAATAAATCATATTCCCAAAGAATCATGCTTCTATACACAATGAAAACATCATCTAATCACATAACCAAATATTTTTCTCATACACAGTGAACTAAGCAAATATATACTGTGTGTATCAATTCTTCACAATTTCCTTCATAACATACTCGTTTTTTTATCCAAATTCAACAAAATCAAAGCCAAAACGTGCGTCGAGACGATCCCGAAGAGCCGAGCCACAAGGGCCCTAACACTCGGTCCGAAACGACACGTAGCTGAGCCACAAGGGCGCGGCCACTGCACAAAATCCTTCTCAGATCAAACTCAGGGACCTGGGGCGGGACTCCTCATGGTCCGCCCCATGAGCCCCGTTAACATACCGGGACTAGGCAACGGCCCTTCTCTAGGGCCGTGCCCTAGTCCCGTGCCACTACGGCTCTAACCGGCGGCCCTGCTGATGGGCCGCGGCTAGGGCCGTCCCTCTGATCTGGTGCACACTGTGTTGTACACCATATGGTTTTTCATCTGCAAAAACTAATCCAAACAAGTCCAAAGCAATCTCAACAACTCACAAACAATTACTAAATCACTTCTAAGCATGAACACATCAAAAACTCATAGTTTCTACTCATTTCTACTCATAACTAAGGTGTAACACCCCGTGTTACGACCCCTAAACCCAAATTAATTAATTAATTGCTCAACCCAAAAAGGGAGTTAAAACCCATTAATTAGCTAAAAGGGGGTCCACCATAGTCAATGGGCCCTTATCCCTAAAGCCAATCCCTTAGTCCTATAGGAAATAGAATTAGCAAAGCCATACCACTTAGACCCTAATTGGGACTCTTATATATATATATATATATATATAGGGACTTAAGATGCACCTAGAACTCACACCATAATAACTTTCACCACACAAGAATTCCCATAGGAGAAATCAAGAAAGAAGAAATCTTAAAGAAAGACCCTTCATAGCCAAGGAAATTAATTAAGGCTAAGAGGTAACCCATGTCTCAACAAAACCTATTTTCTTCACTATAATCTCCTTCCTTGACTCCTTCTATATGCTTATGTCATGATGAATTCCTCTATGTTATTTGTGATATAATCTTGATGATTGATAAGATGATTTATGTGTGTTCTTGATGATCTTGAGGTTGAAAAGAGGTTCTTGATATTGTCGGCAATTTGATTTTTCGTGGGAACATGATCGATTTTCAAATCTTTCTTTTCGACGTGGTCTCGGATAAAATGGTGTCGAACGTCGATATGCTTGGTTCGCGAATGAAGCACCGCATTTTGGGTTATGGCGATTGCACTTGTATTATCGCATAAAATGCTAACATTTTCGCACTTAATCCCATAGTCCAATAATTGTTGCTTCATCCACAAGATTTGTGCACAACAACTCCCAGCTGCAATATATTCGGCTTCGGCAGTGCTCGTAGCTATGGAGTTTTGCTTTTTGCTGAACCAAGAGACCAATCTTCCCCCTAAGAACTGGCATGTCCCTGAGGTACTTTTTCGGTCTATTTTACAACCTGCAAAATCTGCATCTGAATAACCAGTTAGTGTAAAATTTCCTTCTTTGGGATACCATAATCCCACATTGATTGTTCCTTTGAGATATCGAATTATCTTCTTGGTTGCAATCAGATGGCTTTCTTTGGGCTTGGATTGGAATCTTGCACATACGCCAACCGAGTAGGATATGTCCGGTCTGCTCGCGGTTAAGTATAGTAACGATCCACTCATCCCTCGATACATCGTTTGATCGACGTCTTTTCCTTCATCATCTTTATCCAATTTTTGAGATGTACTCATGGGAATTTTGACTGAGGATTTTCCATCTATGCCAAATTTCTTGATAAGATCTCTCGTGTACTTGGCTTGATTTATGAAAATTCCTTCTTCAAGTTGCTTGACTTGCAGTCCCAAAAAGTAATTTAATTCTCCCATCATACTCATCTCGAACCTGTTCTGCATGAGCTTAGAAAATTTCTCACATAAAGATTTATCAGTACTTCCAAAGATAATATCATCAACATAAATTTGTACTAATAAAATGTGATTATTTTCTTGAATTCTAAAGAGGGTTTTATCGACTAGACCTTTGGTGAATCCACAACTAATTAAGAACATCGACAAGGTGTCGTACCAAGCTCGCGGAGCTTGTTTTAACCCATGCAATGCCTTCTTAATTTGTAGACTTGATCACCAACGTCTTTTACCTCAAAACCGGGTGGTTGTTCGACGTAAACTTCTTCTTCAAGTAAGCCATTTAGAAATGCGCTCTTTACGTCCATTTGATACACAACGAAATTCTTGTGTGCTGCATATGCTAGGAATATCCGAATTGCTTCGAGTCGTGCAACGGGGGCGAATGTCTCATCAAAATCAATACCTTCTTCTTGTGAATATCCCTTCGCGACTATTCTTGCTTTATTCCTAACAATGACGCCGTCTTCGTTTGCTTTGTTCCTAAAGACCCATTTAGTGCCAATTACATTTTGGTGCGTTGGTATTGGAACAAGTTTCCATACGTCGTTGCGCTTGAATTGATCTAATTCCTCTTGCATGGCATCTATCCAACTTGGATCGGCTAAAGCTTCATCAATTTCTTTTGGTTCCAGTTGTGATAGAAAGCATGAGAACATTGCATCTTGTTGTTGGTTCCTAGTAGATGATTGCGTCTTTACTCCGTCACTTGGATCTCCAATGACTAAGTCATGAGTGTGACTTCTTAGCCATTTTCGATTTGGTTGGAATTTTGTTGGATTCTCAGAGTTTCCTTCTTGATGTGATTCCACTTGTTGTGTATTAATGACGATTGCATCTTCGGGTTCAACTACTGGAATTTCTTCTTGTGCAATTTCAGTTGTGCGTGATATTTCGGGTATCACATTTGATATTGCCTCAATTTGGTGCTCACCCATATCACTTGATTCTTCTACTTCCTGCAACACATTGTCTTCGAACAAATCATTAGATTTAATTAAATCACGATTACCTTCACCATTTTTGCCGTTATTGTCGTGATTTTCATCGAACACAACGTGAATCGATTCTTCTACCACCATTGTTGATTTGTTGAATATTCTATATGTCTTGCTGGTAGATGAATATCCCAAGAATATTCCTTCGTCCGCTCGCTCGTCAAAAGTCTTTAATTGAGACTTTCCATTAACAAGTACAAAACATTTACAACCAAATGTATGAAAATAGGTGAGATTGGGTTTTCTCCCTTTCCATAATTCATATGGTGTTTTGTTATAAGACTTGTGGATTAGACTGCGATTTTGAGTATAGCACGCCGTGTTAATCGCTTCTGCCCAAAATCTCTTTGGTAGTCCGACGGCCGTTATCATGACTCGTGCGGCTTCCTTGAGTGTTCGATTTCTTCTTTCGGCTACACCATTTTGTTGCGGCGTTCGTGCGGCAGATAATTGATGTAAAATTCCTTGTGAATTGCAATAAGATTGAATCACTCTGTTCACGAACTCTGTTCCTCGATCGGTTCGTATTGTTGCAATCTTCATGTCTTTTTCGACTTGCAGTAGCTTTAATAACTCTGGCAACTTTGATAAGACTTCATCCTTTTTCTTGATGAATATTGTCCATGTGTACCTAGAAAAATCATCAACAACAACCAAAGTATATTTCTTACCACTTATACTTACTGGGTCTACTGGACCAAATAAATCCATGTGCAGTAGACTTAAGGGTCTTGATGTTAACTCTTGAGCTTTGACTTTGAATGATGCTTTGATTTGTTTTCCTTTCTGGCATGCATCACAAATTTGATTTTTCTTGAACACAATGTTGGGTAGTCCTTCGACTATATTATTTCTTGCAAGCTTGTTGATGGTTTTGAAATTCAAATGATTTAGCCTTCTGTGCCATTCCCAACAAACTTCATTCGAATTATTTTCCATCAAGCATATGGATTCCTTCGTTGTACTCCAATCCACAACATACATGTTTTTCTTTCTTGATCCGGCGAGTACGACTTCATTCGTAGATTCGTCCTTGACTTGACATTTGCCTTTGTAAAATTCTACAAGATATCCTTTGTCACAAAATTGGCTTGTACTAAACAAGTTAAATTTTAATCCTTCGACATAAGATACGTCTTCAATTCGTAGACCATTTTTCACAATTGCGCCGGTTCCTTTTGTCATTCCATATCGATCGTTTCCACTGAACACTGCTTTTGGTCCTTCGATACTTTTGAACTCAACTAGACTAGCTTTATTGCCGGTCATATGTCGAGAGCAACCGCTATCGAAATACCAAACTTCCTGCAAGAAAGATTAATTATTTTTAGGTACCCATGCTCGATTGGGTTCTTTTGTGTTAGTAATTTTTGGCATCCAAATCCACCTAGATCCCACTGATCCAAGAATAGGTGATCTGTAACCATTAAAAACATTATAATCATAGCACACTTGCGAATAATGCTTTGGTGCGGGTTGGGAAGCAGATAGTTTCTTGATTCTATGAAAAAGAGCAAATCTGGACTTGGTCCATGGTTTGTTATCAAGCGACCAATCTTGTTTTGAGGGATATAATCTCCTAGCCCCAATTCTCGGAATTCTTCCCATATTCCTATGAGGTTTTGTTGCACTAGACTCGTTGGTTCTCTTTGGAGATACAAATTTTTGCCGTTTAAAATTTTGTTGCCTATCCGAGATATTGAATTTTTGATTCGGCTTTGCAACATTTTTCCTGGCATTTATTTGATTACCAATTCCTTGTCTCATTGTGCTATACTGACTTTTCACAAATTTTACCACTGGAACTTTATTAATTAAAGTAGTAGTAGAATTAGTCAATTTCACAGGGGTTTGAGAACATGATGGATCGTAGCCTAGTCCGGCTTTATCTCCAGCGGGTTTCTGCATGTTTACCATTTTATCCATTATTTTGGATGAATTTGTAAATGATGCGATTACTTCCCGAAAGTTATGTTCTCGAACCTCTCTAGCTTTGCACTCTTCTTGAAGTCGAACATTTTCGGCTTTCAAATTACTCATTTCATTTAGAGCATTTTGCAATTTTTGTGACATTTCTTCCTTTTCAAGAATTAACGTATTATTGCGCTCTTTGATTTCAGTATGAGTGGCCATGGCCTTTTGACAATCTTCCATAAGACTTTGAAATGATTTTTGAGTCTGGAAAGAAGTGTCAACTGAACTAAAAGAACTAAAAGAGCTAGAAGATACCTCTTCGTCGATTTCACGCGCCATATAACATTCTTCATGTTCGGATGTCTTGCCCACTAGGCATAGTAGCGCCGTATCTTCTTGTGATGAATCACTCTCGTCACTAGATGATTCTTCGGATTCACTTGCTTCTAACGGATCGCTTATTAGTGCCTTCCGTTTGCCCTTTTTGAATTTCTTCTCTTTGGATTTGTATTCCACTTGTGGAGAAGTATTCGAATTTTTGTCCGCCTTGGGGTGTGGACATTCGACAATAAAATGTCCAGGCTTTCTACAATTGTAACACAAGTTTGTGTTATCTTCGACCGGTTCCCTTCTTGATCTTCTATTTTCTCGAAAGAAATTTCCTTGTGGTGATCCTTTGTTCTTTCGCATGAACTTCTTGAATTTCCTAACAAATAAAGAAAATTGTTCGTCAGATAAAAAATCATTATTTGCGACTGACCTTGATGTTGAAGGTTGTTCGGCCATCAATGCGGATGTTCGTTCATCACGTTCTTCCTCGACTCGTGTCTTCATTTCGAACTCATACGCCTTAAGATCACTAAAGAGTTTATCCGTAGATAATGTCCTTAGATCTCTATGATCGCGCATTGCGGTCACCTTCATATCCCAATTTGTAGGTAGTCCGCGTAACACTTTGAGCGATATTTCTTTCTGGGTAATGGTCTTTCCCAGATCCGTGATTTCTCCAAGAATTTTGATTAATCGAGCTTCCATGTCGGTGATGCTTTCGTTCGGTAGCATTTTGAAATCTTCGAACCTCTTCATGGCAATGGTTAGTTTGTTGTCTTTTTCTTGTTCATCGCCTTCACCGATACTAATGAGAGTATCCCATATTTCTTTTGCTGTGGTGCACTTTCGAATCTTTGGGAATATTGTGTCATCGACCGTTTTGAACAAAATATCCTTGGCAATATTGTCCAAGTTATTTCGCCCTCTATCTTCCTTTGTCCACTCCATCTTTGGCTTTGGAATATATCGTGGAGCATCTGGATCTCGTGGAGTAGCAGTATTGGCTTCCATGATTTGGATTGGGCCAGTGGTGATGACTTCCCACATTTCATCATTTAAAGCAGATAAGTGCACCTGCATACGTATTTTCCAATCATCAAATTTATCAAGTGAGAAAAGCAAATTTTGAGCAAGATCCATATCTCTCTTCATCTTGAAGTTTCGAGATCTATCTAGCAGTCAAAATTGACTCAAATAGACAACCGCTCTGATACCACTTGTTGGTCCCGAAAGGGTGGCGAGAAGTCTAGAGGGGGGGTGAATAGACTTCTCTAACTTTTTAAACATTCTTCGAAAACACGCAAGGCAAATAACACTTTGGTAATTTCAACTCTAAGTAACAAGCATTAACAAAGTAAACAACTTAGAGTGTGCAGCGGAATAAGTAGCAGTAAAGTGTTATGCTTATAAGTGCGGTGCTCAAAGAGATATTCTAAACATGCAACACGTTAGAAACACTTGATATGGTTCAAGGATGATGTATGTAAAGTTTGGCTTGCATGCAAACGTGGGAACTATCAAACCCAGACAGACAAAGATAAGCGATAAATCGTAATCGGGTTAGTTCGCAGTTAGAATAATCATGCACAAAATATATGAGCAGTAAGTAAATAGAGAGAGAGATTTATAGTGGTTCAGAGGTGGTGTAATCCTCCTAGTCCACTCTTCTCCTTTTCACTTCAAGGAGGAAATTCACTATTCTTCGATCACCCAGATACAATAATGAATAAGTGTCCACCGACACTTCTCCGAGTGTTTCGCACAAAGCTACACTCCTCCAAGGTTTTTCGCAAGCTCCTCTTGTTACTCCGCCTTCCCGAGTACTTCGCACCAAGCTGTACTCCTACACCACGAGAACTACGCACAAAGCTACGTCCTCACAGGGTTTTCACAAGCTCCTCTTGTTACTCTGCCCTTCACCACGAGTGCTACGCACAAAGCTACACTCAACCAGGGTTTTTCACTCTCTCTAGTTACTCCGCCCTCTTTCTACACTCAGTAGAGAAATCTACAAAGAGATAAAATTTTTCTTTCACTCAGACTTGAATGTAATTCTTTGAAGCTCTGTTTCCCCCTTTTCGGCTAATAAAAATAGCTTGTATTTTTGCTTGTATGTCTTAGCCGTTTGTTCAAGTTTGAACTGCTCAATCACTTGGGGTTCTTATCTCTCTTAACTGCATTTTGTCTTCAAGTCTGTTTGGACAATTTATAGCTAGTGAAAGCTATTTGCCCGTTGATCAACTTTCGATCTTGATCGTCCATTTTGAATTGTAGTTGATCAAAAGATATTGTCAACTTGATCTGAAATATTATGTAGATGTCATTTCTCCTTTTGTCAGATGATTTGAATAATTTGCCCGTTGCCGTGTCTTGAATTTTGTAGCCTCCAAAATTTGAATAAGTTCGGCGCGACAATCTTTGACATTTCTGGTCCTTCATAAATGCTCTGACATGTCAAGTTGATCAAATAATTTATCTGCTGATTCTTGCTTGAGTATAAAATAATTTCTCCGTGAATCAACCTTCTTTGAGCGTCTCCGGTTCCACTGTAAAACTTGATGTACAGATGAAAATATGTCAGATATTTTCTCCTTCATGATCCTTGTAAAATAATATACTGGAACCTCTGTAAAAACTTCATTGTTGTTCATGGTGAGATGCTCTATTTCGAATTTTTAGCTTGGTTCACCATACTTGGTGTGTTTCTCCATATGGTCCATGGCTTTTGTGAGACTTGTGCATTTGCCTTACTTAGTCTCCATTCCAAGCTAGTCTCTTTTTAGAGAGTCTCTCATACGGTTTTGGTATACTTTGAGCTAGTCTCCCATACGGTATACGGTCCAATATACTTGACCTTGAGCTAGTCTCCCATACTGTCCAAGCTAGTCTCCCATACAGTCCAAGCTAGTCTCCCAAGCTTAAAAATGCTTCACTTGAGATTTGAACTTAGAATCATTTGGCATAGCTCACACGCGTTTTTTCCAACTCCTCTAGCATGGTTCTTGGTGACTTATCCGCAACTTAATTATGTTAAGCTATAATCTCGCTTAACATTTAAAATCAACATGTGATTTTCCAGACTTGTACATGGGTTGCATGATATGGGTGCACCATACTCCGTAGACTCAAACTGACTCAAATAGAATAAAAATGAGGACTACTTGATTTTTCATAAATACATTCGGCTCATCAAAATTTACAATATATTCCTAACAAGAACATTACAACACAAATTCTCAATCCAACCTAGGGCTCTAATCCCACCCAAATCATCAAAATCATATTTTATCATTAACATCAAGAAATATCAAGATTTGTCAAGAATCATCACGGTAATATCAAGAACCTCTTTTCAACCTCAAGATCATCAAGAACACACATAAATCATCTTATCAATCATCAAGATTATATCACAAATAACATAGAGGAATTCATCATGACACAAGCATATAGAAGGAGTCAAGGAAGGAGATTATAGTGAAGAAAATAGGTTTTGTTGAGACATGGGTTACCTCTTAGCCTTAATTAATTTCCTTGGCTATGAAGGGTCTTTCTTTAAGATTTCTTCTTTCTTGATTTCTCCTATGGGAATTCTTGTGTGGTGAAAGTTATTATGGTGTGAGTTCTAGGTGCCTCTTAAGTCCCTATATATATATATATATATATATATATATATATATATAAGAGTCCCAATTAGGGTCTAAGTGGTATGGCTTTGCTAATTCTATTTCCTATAGGACTAAGGGATTGGCTTTAGGGATAAGGGTCCATTGACTATGGTGGACCCCCTTTTAGCTAATTAATGGGTTTTAACTCCCTTTTTGGGTTGAGCAATTAATTAATTAATTTGGGTTTAGGGGTCGTAACACGGGGTGTTACACCTTAGTTATGAGTAGAAATGAGTAGAAACTATGAGTTTTTGATGTGTTCATGCTTAGAAGTGATTTAGTAATTGTTTGTGAGTTGTTGAGATTGCTTTGGACTTGTTTGGATTAGTTTTTGCAGATGAAAAACCATATGGTGTACAACACAGTGTGCACCAGATCAGAGGGACGGCCCTAGCCGCGGCCCATCAGCAGGGCCGCCGGTTAGAGCCGTAGTGGCACGGGACTAGGGCACGGCCCTAGAGAAGGGCCGTTGCCTAGTCCCGGTATGTTAACGGGGCTCATGGGGCGGACCATGAGGAGTCCCGCCCCAGGTCCCTGAGTTTGATCTGAGAAGGATTTTGTGCAGTGGCCGCGCCCTTGTGGCTCAGCTACGTGTCGTTTCGGACCGAATGTTAGGGCCCTTGTGGCTCGGCTCTTCGGGATCGTCTCGACGCACGTTTTGGCTTTGATTTTGTTGAATTTGGATAAAAAAACGAGTATGTTATGAAGGAAATATATCACGCACAACTGAAATTGCACAAGAAGAAATTCCAGTAGTTGAACCCGAAGATGCAATCGTCATTAATACACAACAAGTGGAATCACATTAAGAAGGAAACTCTGAGAATCCAACAAAATTCCAACCAAATCGAAAATGGCTAAGAAGTCACACTCATGACTTAGTCATTGGAGATCCAAGTGACGGAGTAAAGACGCAATCATCTACTAGGAACCAACAACAAGATGCAATGTTCTCATGCTTTCTATCACAACTGGAACCAAAAGAAATTGATGAAGCTTTAGCCGATCCAAGTTGGATAGATGCCATGCAAGAGGAATTAGATCAATTCAAGCGCAACGACGTATGGAAACTTGTTCCAATACCAACGCACCAAAATGTAATTGGCACTAAATGGGTCTTTAGGAACAAAGCAAACGAAGACGGCGTCATTGTTAGGAATAAAGAAAGAATAGTCGCGAAGGGATATTCACAAGAAGAAGGTATTGATTTTGATGAGACATTCGCCCCCGTCGCACGACTCGAAGCAATTCGGATATTCCTAGCATATGCAGCACACAAGAATTTCGTTGTATATCAAATGGACGTAAAGAGCGCATTTCTAAATGGCTTACTTGAAGAAGAAGTTTACGTCGAACAACCACCCGGTTTTGAGGTAAAAGACGTTGGTGATCAAGTCTACAAATTAAGAAGGCATTGCATGGGTTAAAACAAGCTCCGCGAGCTTGGTACGACACCTTGTCGATGTTCTTAATTAGTTGTGGATTCACCAAAGGTCTAGTCGATAAAACCCTCTTTAGAATTCAAGAAAATAATCACATTTTATTAGTACAAATTTATGTTGATGATATTATCTTTGGAAGTACTGATAAATCTTTATGTGAGAAATTTTCTAAGCTCATGCAGAACAGGTTCGAGATGAGTATGATGGGAGAATTAAATTACTTTTTGGGACTGCAAGTCAAGCAACTTGAAGAAGGAATTTTCATAAATCAAGCCAAGTACACGAGAGATCTTATCAAGAAATTTGGCATAGATGGAAAATCCTCAGTCAAAATTCCCATGAGTACATCTCAAAAATTGGATAAAGATGATGAAGGAAAAGACGTCGATCAAACGATGTATCGAGGGATGAGTGGATCGTTACTATACTTAACCGCGAGCAGACCGGACATATCCTACTCGGTTGGCGTATGTGCAAGATTCCAATCCAAGCCCAAAGAAAGCCATCTGATTGCAACCAAGAAGATAATTCGATATCTCAAAGGAACAATCAATGTGGGATTATGGTATCCCAAAGAAGGAAATTTTACACTAACTGGTTATTCAGATGCAGATTTTGCAGGTTGTAAAATAGACCGAAAAAGTACCTCAGGGACATGCCAGTTCTTAGGGGGAAGATTGGTCTCTTGGTTCAGCAAAAAGCAAAACTCCATAGCTACGAGCACTGCCGAAGCCGAATATATTGCAGCTGGGAGTTGTTGTGCACAAATCTTGTGGATGAAGCAACAATTATTGGACTATGGGATTAAGTGCGAAAATGTTCGCATTTTATGCGATAATACAAGTGCAATCGCCATAACCCAAAATGCGGTGCTTCATTCGCGAACCAAGCATATCGACGTTCGACACCATTTTATCCGAGACCACGTCGAAAAGAAAGATTTGAAAATCGATCATGTTCCCACGAAAAATCAAATTGCCGACATTCTCACAAAGCCGTTGTGTGAATCTCATTTTGCAACTTTAAGGCATGAAATGGGAATGATCGAAATGAGCTAAGCATTTTCTAAACCTTTTTTTTTTTCGCACTGTGCATGTTGCATGTGAATTATGTGATCTACGTGCTTAATTTAATTGTGTATGTACTTATAATATATGTTTAATTGTGTACATGTTTTCATAAAATTTGTATGTACCTAAATGTGTTATAATCTTATCTTACGAAATCTGCGTACCTAAATTTGCGATTTATTTATGTGATACGTACGTTTATTTAATTTGTCACGTTTTAGCATAATTGATTTGTGTAATTTGTTTGCTAAATCTGTTTAATTAGATTAATTTGAGATTAGTATGCAACTTAGGGGGAACAATTTTTCAATTGGGTTAATTTTGATGAAATTGCATATATTTAGGGGGAATATGCCTATTGGGTTTATATGAGAAGAAAAGTGTTTTTCTGATTAATGCTTGCCCCATTTTGGAAATTCAAAAGTCAAACAAGTTAGGCCCAATTTTAGAAAGTCAAAAGATTTAATTGTTTTGGGAACTTGAAATTCTTTACAGATATTAGGTATCTGTCTGATCAATTTATTTTTATCAGGTTTCTTTTCAGAAAATCAGCTTTATTGAAATATGAAATTGAAATAATAATATTTATCTGGAGTATATTTATTAGTCTAACAGATTATTTTCGAGATTTTTTTATCTGATTTACTTCAGGTTGGCGGTTATTTGAAGCACAATTTTTGGCGCCATGTACTAACAAATGGAGTATAAAAAATCTGAGCTGACAAATTTAAATCATGTGGAAGGTCGAATTTATCCTCAAGGAGATCAATACTCTCTCTCTACCCACTAGAAGGCAAAAGAGTAATTTCTCACTCTTCTTCCTCAATTCTAACGGGTAGAATTGAAAATCTAGAAGAACTCAAAGTCTTCTTCCTCCTTCTCTCTCTCGCCGGCCGGAAAAACACACAAGAAGAAGCCAAAAAAATCTCTCAATGCTCCTATACCCACTCTAATTTCTCTACACAAAAATCATCTACACACAAAAACTCATCACCCAAACCCAAAATCCTACCCAAATAACCTCTCAATCCAAATACCCATCCCTCCTTTCCTACTTTCGGACCTCACTGCCGAAACATCATTTTTTGCACCAAAAAAAAAATTCCTAAATTCTATTTCTACTCAAATGGATGCTAATCAAGTGGAGATGGAGTCATTCACAACCGGAGGATCAAGAAGGTCGAGCCGTGTACTAAGCGGGATGATTCTTGATGTCACCGATTTCAACAAGCAAGTGGAGGACAAATCTATTGGGGTAAAAATTATCAACTCTCTCGAATCTAGTGGGTTGTTAAATTTTTGCACTTTTAGATATGTTAGTTTCTATAAAGATGAGGTGACCGGATTGTATATGAATGCTAGAATAGAAAATGGATCGATTATTTTTATGATCAAAGGTGTTGATGTAGAAATTAATCTTGATGATTTTCGGAGGATGTTTAATCTTGTTGAATCGAATTTGAGGGTAGAAAATCATGTGCATGATGTCAATGCCATTTGGGCCGAGGTACGCGATGCAAACGCACCGCTATCTCCGAAGGTTAATGGTAACAAAAGAGACTTGAAGAAGGATTATGGATTGTTGTTAGATATTGTTCATAAATGTGTAGAATCCCGGTATCATTGCCGTGACAAGTTGTCAAAAGAAAAATTATTGATTATGGACATTATTTTGAACAATGTTTGTGTGGATTGGGGTGCCTTTATGTTTGGAAGGTTGTGTGAGTCTATAAGGAAGGCGAAACCTTTGGTGGATGGATGGTTTCAACAGGAGATCGGTTACGGGTTTGCCGTTGGTGAGATTTTGAGAACCAAAAATGTCACCCTTACCAAAGCCAAGCATATTACAAACCATAGCTACCTCTTTCGGCCACCCAACTCCAATGAACCTAAAAATCCTACCTTACCCACAAGCCTACCAAAACCCACCCGAAAAAGAAAATTGCCCAACCCCTTCCAAAACCTTAAACAATATATCCGAGAACCAAGCCATGAAGGATCAAACACCCATGCCGTTCGATCCAACGAAGAACAAAATAGCCACCCAATCTCAAGACCCTTAACCACTCAAAACCCAAACCCAATTATCTTTGAGAGCCACGGCTTTGTTGAGGAAAATAGAGTTGAGGTGAATGTTGTTGAGAATGATCAAATTGAAGTTGGAAGTGATGATGAGATATCCACAATTGGGGCGGATAGTGCACTTTTGGAGGAGTATAAAAGAGCACTTGAATGGAGAGCATGGAGATTAGGATATCACAACTTGTTAGCCGAATCAATAGGGCCGAATACCTTGGAAAGGGAAGAAATGGTGTTGAATTGGTTAGGCACACGGGATCTTGCTAGAGCTACCCGACTTTCGGTGATTAAGTCTCACTTTTTGACTAAGCTTGCTAGGAAGAAGAGAACCGAAAAGGGAGTGATGGTTGAAGCCACAACCGAAGAGCCTTTAGGAGAGTTTGATCCGAATGATATTCGCCGTGCCACCGCTATGTCTTTGGAGGATACCCGAAGAGGACCCGGAGAGGGATCTTTGGCGAGAAATTATGGTGTAGAGATCGTGGCATTTGATCCATATCCTGCGAATTTTGGAGATGAAAATTTGAATGAAAATTTGAGCTTTGAGTCTTACTTTCCACATCCCGTAACGGAGGTTACGGAGTCTATTCGTGAAGAAGGAAGTGCACCAAGTCAAGGGGTTTCTTTAAATTTGGATGAAACAAGGAACTTGCCTAATTTGCCATCTTCCTATGAGTTTTATGACCAAGAACATCCAAGAAATAGATCAACATTGCTTCTTTGCTACAACACCGAGGAAGCCGAACCCAACCTTGTTGATACAATGATCACCACACCAAGAGATGATTTTGCACACCCTTTGCCAATTCTAACCCCACCCGTGCAACATGAACCCTTGATCAATACTCAAGCCTTAAGAGAAGAGATTGTTGGAGATGTTAAGGCAATTGTACAAGACTCTACGGGTGGATTGAGAACAAAGATGGAGGCAATGGACACAAAACTTGATGATTATCACAAAGAGATGGTGGATCGTGCTCAACAATTGTTTAATAAGCAAGGCCTATTAAAGACCGAAATTGACACGGCCAAAGATGAATTGAAGAAAGATGTGATGAAGTTGTTCAATGAAATGGGAAAGCATGGGTCCGATACTACGTCGAGGCTCAAACTTTTGGAACAACAAGTGCAAGGTCTACTAACTCAATCGCGTATTCACATGGATCTTCTGGAGGGAGTGCGTGACAAGCAAGATTCTTCCACCAAGAGCTTTCAATGATTCATAGGTGCTGCCGAAAAGGGGGAAGGATTGGCACGTCATTTTGTGCCACAAGCTTATGCGTACACACAACCAAGAGCTCAAAGAGGACCAATAGTTGAACTAATTCGACCAACACCACCAAGAGCTCCAAGCCGTGTAAGTATGGTTGATTACTTTAAAGAAACTCGTCCTAGCTCGAGTTCTACTTCTCATGATGTGTTGCCACCAAGGCCGATTGCTCCAATGCCACAAATGCCGAAGCTAATTGCAACAAGGATACAAAAATTGCAAGAGCTTCAAACGGAGTTCGGACACCGAAGTGACCAAATGAGTGATGGCCGAACACTTGACGAATGCATCTTTTGGCATGAAGCCGGAGTGTTGAAAGGAGATAATATAAGAGAGGCTTATGGCAACTACATCACCGGACAAGTAGCCGCACCGTATCAACACAAGGGCCTCGAGAAGGATTTCAAGAAGTTGAGAGACTTCATCAATGCCAAGTTGAAAGGGAGGTAACAAGTTTGATTGACAAATCAATTTTTGGTGTACAAAATATTTTAGCTAGCACATTTCTCTTGACATCTTATATATGCTAAGCTAAAATGGGTTGAAATTGCATGATGAAAATATTTTCGTACCATACGAAGTAAGTCCTAGTTAATTTATTTATTTTGTGTTTTTATGTCACAAGATTTTAAATTGGACTTAGTAATTGCATGTGATGCGTATAATTGAGAAAATAAAATTGAAAGGGGGAAGAAAAATTAAAAGATAAAAATCAATACGCAACCCCGCGTTATAGTCTCAACATACATTTAGGACCGTCCAAAATTAAAATCTCTAGTTCTCAATTTTTGTTAAACCCGTCAATTGGCTAGTCGAAAAAAAATCGAATAAAAGAAATTATTTTTCAAAATTGACAAAGCCAAAATGACATGGGTATAAGTTTCGGCATCATCAAAAAGGGGGAAATTGTTAGGAATATATTGTAAATTTTGATGAGCCGAATGTATTTTTGAAAAATCAAGTAGTCCCCATTTTTATTCTATTTGAGTCCGTTTGAGTCTACGGAGTATGGTGCACCCATATCATGCAACCCATGTACAAGTCTGGAAAATCACATGTTGATTTTAAATGTTAAGCGGGATTATAGCTTAACATAATTAAGTTGCGGATAAATCACTAAGAACCATGCTAGAGGAGTTGGAAGAAATGCGTGTGAGCTATGCCAAATGATCCTAAGTTCGAATCTAAAGAGAAGAATTTTTATGCTTGGGAGACTAGCTTGGACTGTATGGGAGACTAGCTCTAACCGTATGGGAGACTAGCCTGGACCGTATAACCGTATGGGAGACTAGCTCAAGGTCAAGTATATTGGACCATATACCGTATGGGAGACTAGCTCAAAGTATACCAAAACCGTATGAGACTAGCTTGAGTGTATTGGAGACTAGCTAACATGGAGACATGGAGACTAGCTAACATATGGAGACTAAGTAAGGGAAATGCACAAGTCTCACAAAAGCCATGCACCATATGGAGAAACACACCAAGTATGGTGAACCAAGCTAAAAATTCGAAACAGAGCATCTCACCATGAACAACAGTGAAGTTTTTACAGAGGTTCCAGTATATTATTTTACAAGGATCATGAAGGAGAAAATATCTGACATATTTTCATCTGTACATCAAGTTTTACAGTGGAACCACAGACGCTCAAAGAAGGCTGATTCACGGAGAAATTATTTTATACTCAAGCAAGAATCAGCAGATAAATTATTTGATCAACTTGACATGTCAGAGCATTTATGAAGGACCAGAAATGTCAAAGATTGTCACGCAGAACTTATTCAAATTTTAGAGGCTACAAAATTCAAGACACGGCAACGAGCAAATTATTCAAATCATCTGACAAAAGGAGAAATGACATCTACCTAATATTTCAGATCAAGTTGACAATATCTTTTGATCAACTACAATTCAAAATGGACGATCAAGATCGAAAGTTGATCAACGGGCAAATAGCTTTCACTAGCTATAAATTGTCCAAACAGACTTGAAGACAAAATGCAGTTAAGAGAGATAAGAACCCCAAGTGATTGAGCAGTTCAAACTTGAACAAACGGCTAAGACATACAAGCAAAATACAAGCTATTTTTATTAGCCGAAAAGGGGGAAACAGAGCTTCAAAGAATTACATTCAAGTCTGAGTGAAAGAAAAATTTTATCTCTTTGTAGATTTCTCTACTGAGTATAGAAAGAGGGCGGAGTAACTAGAGAGAGTGAAAAACCCTGGTTGAGTGTAGCTTTGTGCGTAGCACTCGTGGTGAAGGGCAGAGTAACAAGAGGAGCTTGTGAAAACCCTGTGAGGACGTAGCTTTGTGCGTAGTTCTCGTGGTGTAGGAGTACAGCTTGGTGCGAAGTACTCGGGAAGGCGGAGTAACAAGAGGAGCTTGCGAAAAACCTTGGAGGAGTGTAGCTTTGTGCGAAACACTCGGAGAAGTGTCGGTGGACACTTATTCATTATTGTATCTGGGTGATCGAAGAATAGTGAATTTCCTCCTTGAAGTGAAAAGGAGAAGAGTGGACTAGGAGGATTACACCACCTCTGAACCACTATAAATCTCTCTCTCTATTTACTTACTGCTCATATATTTTGTGCATGCTTATTCTAACTGCGAACTAACCCGATTACGATTTATCGCTTATCTTTGTCTGTCTGGGTTTGATAGTTCCCACGTTTGCATGCAAGCCAAACTTTACGTACATCATCCTTGAACCATATCAAGTGTTTCTAACGTGTTGCATGTTTAGAATATCGCTTTGAGCACCGCACTTATAAACATAACACTTTACTGCTACTTATTCCGCTGCACACTCTAAGTTGTTTACTTTGTTAATGCTTGTTACTTAGAGTTGAAATTACCAAAGTGTTATTTGCCTTGCGTGTTTTCGAAGAAAGTTTAAAAAGTTAGAGAAGTCTATTCACCCCCCCTCTAGACTTCTCACCACCCTTTCGGGACCAACAGTTCTTGATATATATTTGGGTGGGAATTGGCATGTTTGGGTGTTGTTTATGTTTAGAAGTCGTAATAGGATGAGTTCTACGTGATTCTTGCTTTTGATCCATTAATTGCCAACGTGGTGTCGTTAATTGCGTTTAAAAGTGTCTAAGCATGGTTTGGGGTTCCACAAGGGATCCCGGGACGAATTTTTGATAAAAGAGTCAGTGGGAGATAGGTGGGGGTAGGGGAACCCGCCACCTACCTGATGCCCGAAGATCACCGCCGGCCAGACCCCGGGCGATGATCTCCGGCGGGCAGCCGGCGGGTGACCCCCACCCACCGGCTACCCGCTGGTCCGTACCCACCCCGGGTCTTCGGCTTCCTCGTTTGATGTTCCCTATTCCCCCGTGGTGTCCTAACGGACCCCGTTTGTCTTGCTTGAGTCTAGTTTGATATTTCGGGTACCGTTCGTAGGATGAAAGAGTCTTAGTAATTGCATGCTGGTTGAATCGGTAACCCGTTGACCTAGGTGGAAGTGGTATGAACCCCTTAGGACTATTCTTAGTATGTGAATGATCACACGTAAGTTTATTTATATGTCTTCCCCTCCCAATCTGCCACTACGTGCTACTATGTGATGCATGATCCCCCAATTTGGTTGCGATCAAATTGGGCGTTCCTGAGCTGCGATTCGGAAGTTGGCTGAAGGCCGAATTGATGGTTCCTGAGCTGAGGTTCAGAAGTTGGCTGAAGGCCAAATTGATTGACTATGAGCTGCGGTTCATCCTCCTGGCTGCGGTCAGTGATTCACTTCTTGGGCTACGGTCCACATGGGCCTCGAGTATGATGACCCACCGAACTGGACGCGCCAGGCGGTGTGTAGGGCCAATAAACCCGAGGAAGGCTGTAGTCCACCGACCTGAGTAATCAGGCGGTGTGTAGGGCTACGGCTGGCTGCGATCCACCGAGTGATGGGCCAGCGGTGTGTAGGGTCGTAGTCTCCGAGGATCTTCGCCCACCGACTGAGTACCTCAGCGGTGTGTAGGGCTTGATCCGCTACGGTCCACCGATTGTGCCCGTCAACGGTGTGTAAGGTCGTATGTCCCCCCTTGTAAAGGGGATCACAGTCCACCGACTGGGCGTGTCAGCGGTGTGTAGGATTGTGGTCCGACGTTGAGTTCGTCAACGGTCTTTAAAGGGTTGGTTGCGATCCCCTTCATGCTGCGGTATGAGGTAGGGTGCTACGGGGCCGTGTTAATGCTATATGCATTAACCCTCATGTTCGGAGCATGCGATTGGTCCCGTGGCGCCACCAATGCTTATGTGATATGAATGATGATGATGTGATTGAATTGAAAAGTGATTTGTGACCTTATATGCATATTCCTTATGATGTTAACTCTACTTAACTGTTATCATTGATTAATGTGCTTGTCCCTATTTGCTGAGTCTATTCCTGGTTTTAAAGCTAGAGTCTCTTAAGTATATATCTTCCTGCTTCGAAATAGTTTTCATATATATATATATATATATATATATATATATATATATATATATATATATATATATATATATATATATATATATGTCTATCTATATTGTATTTCAACGCGTTGGAGTGGGTTGCCAGCATCATTCGCTGAACAGATATATTTGGCTTTCAGGCACAGATGAGTAGACATGGGAGCGCGCTAGAGATCCGGAACGTAGAATAGTTAGTTTCTCTTTCGGCCTGCGTGCCATGATTATGTATTGACATTGCTTTGAGGATATTTAGTTAGTTAGCCTGTGTATCTGAGTTCTCCAGCTCAGATGTGGCATAGCACCCCGTACTCTTATGTTTGATTTTGGGATTTAATGAGAATTCACCTTTGTTATATAAGTTTTAAAAGTTTCAAAATTTCGGGGTGTTACATAAGGCTTCACAGAGACAAATTTAAAGAGGAATCCATGGGGTTATACCTCTTGTAGCCTCTTCTTCTTGCTTGGATTTCAGCCCCACTTAACTCAAGGATCTCTACTTCTTTCACCACCTAAACATCTCAAACAACCACACAAGGCATAAGTCTTAAACCTTAAGAAGATATGGTATAGCAGAGAAACTTAAAGAAGGAGGAAATGAATGGAGAAAGAAGCTTACTACTATGGTGTTGGCAGCCAAGGAAGAGATCAGGAGAAAATGAGGCTAACACTATTCTATTTATAAGGGTTCAAAACCCTAGGATGATTCACAATGATTGGTTGGGGGTAAAGGGGTAATTTCATAAGCTAAAAGATGAATCAGGATGAGATTTTTGGGTGTCTAGTGGTCCACCATGCAACATGAACCATAGGCTAGAAATGCTATCTTTAAATACTTTGGCGTTGAAAGTGAATTTTCTCAAAAGCTATTTGGATGAACACTTGTTTAAAATCCTTTTTGAATTCTCCCGGTCTTACTCAGATAAATTTCTCGATTTAAATCTTGGTACGCGAAGTACCCGAAAACTTAGAAATTTTCGAATAGAATCCATTTTTGGTGTCGAATTAATTTAAAATGTGACTAAAATAATTTTATTCAAACACCAATTGATCACAAAAATTGTTAATGGAGCGAAAATGACTATTTTGAAATTTCTTAATACCGAATTTATAAAATAAAATTTTGGGTTGTTACAGAGACGGTGTTATATTCATCGTGTTTGTGTTGATGGTTGGACTGGCTGCTGTATTGTCAACTGGCGTTGTTCGATTACTCAGGGAAGGCTAGGCTGTCGTCGTCGCCATTGTAGCATGACCTGAAGCTCCTAAACTCACAGCTTTGATACCATGTTGCGAAGCTCAGAGAAGATAAGACGAAAGGAAGAAAGAACAAAATATTTCTGATTGATTGTGAAGCAGTTACATTTGAGTCTTTTATACAGTAGGAAGAAAAGGGAAAGAAAGGTGGGAAAAGTTGGTACAACAGAAATAACTTCCAACCTTCCATAAACTGCCAAAGCGCTGAGATAATGACAAGTGTCATTCAACATGTGCTCTTAAATTGTTACCATAAACCCTTGAAAAAGAGTCAAATGCACCCCTAAACTTTATATTAGAAGTCAATTAGGCCCCTGAACTTTTCAAAGTTGCAATTAAGTCTATGAACTTGTTATTTTCATACACTTAGACCTAACAACAGGTTAATTACCTGTAATAGCAGGTAAATTACTAATATGACATTTTTTAATTAAATAATAATAAATAATAAATTTAAAAATTTAAAAAAAAATAAATAAAATAAAAAGATGGCAGCCATAGCCGAGAGACATCTTCTGTATTTTTTTTTTTATTTTTTTAAAAAAATTAAAATAGTTCCCCTTCACCGTCTTCGCCGGAGACAAAGGAGGAGGCAAGAAGAGGATGGCAGCAGCCATGGCCGACCGTCGGCCATGGCTGCCAACCTCGGTATTTTTTTTTCAAATAATTTCCCCAAGCAAGAAGAAGATGACAGCCCTGGCTGCAATCCTCTTCGGCTGCAATCCTCTTCTTGCCTCCTTCTTTGTCTCTGCTAAAGACGAAGAAGGGGGAACTATTCTTTTTTACAAAAGAAAAAAAAAATAAAAATACAGAGGATGACAACCATGGTCGACGGCCAGCCATAGCCGCCATCTTGTTCTTGCCTCCTTCTTAGTCTCCAGTGGAGACCAAGAAGGGGGGAAGTATTTCTTTTAAAAAATACAAATACAGAGGATGGCATGTTAGACTAAAATATCACATGCATCAAAGAATATGTGATCATAGGATCGACTAACCTCCCGCCATAGTTTCTGTTACGGTTGAGCGATCCGGACTGCTGCAGAGATAATGAGTATTTTGTCTCTCACTTTACTCAGCTCTCTCTAGATGGTGTATGAGGTATGTAATGTGAGTAGTGAGAGGACTAGTGACCTTATATAACCACTGGCCATCATTGTGGTTGATTGTCTTTAGGTCTCCTAAACCCTAACCAGACTCCTAATCGTAATGGTAGTCTAGCTATTAGGTTATTAGTGTTGCACCACATATTAAATACTGAATATTATCATAACTTATCCTAATGTTATAATAATAGTAACGGATAAACGTTACATGGCAGCCATAGCGGCAATCCTCTTCTTGCCACCATCTTCGTCTCCAGACGAAGAAGGGGAACTATTCTTTTTTCAAAAGAAAAATAAAATAAAATTACAGAGGATGGCAGCCATCCTCTTCTTGCCTCCTTCTTCGTCTTCACTAGAGACGAAGAAGTGGAAGTTTCTTCTTTTTTTAAAAAAAATAAAAATAAAAATACAAAAGATGGAACGGCCATGGCTGCCATCTTTTTAATTTTTTAATATATTTTTTAAATTTTTATATTTATTATTTATTATTTATTATTTATTATTTATTATTATTTAATTAAAAAATGCCATATTAGTAATTTACCTCCTATTACAGGTAATTAACCTGTTGTTGGGCCTAAGTGCATGAAAATAACAAGTTGATAGACTTAATTGCAACTTTAAAAAGTTCAGGAGCTTAATTGACTTCTAGTATAATGTTCTGGAGTGTATTTGACCATTTTCCCTAAACTCTTAAATTGGCTCTTTTGTATGATTTCCGGGGCTTTGCTGTTTCGAGATTTATTCGTTCATAATAAATCTTTATACTTTGCATAAAAAAAAAAAAAAAAAAAAAAAAAAAAAAAAAGATAATAAACTAGTTTAGATATAAAAATATTTTTTAAAAATAATTGAGATGATTTTTCATAAAATATAATAAATTGAAAAGACAACAGTAATAGATAATTGCATTATTAATATGTCAAAAAAAAAAAGATAATTGCATTATTAAAGTTGTCAACTTTATATATTAATTAATACTGATAATGGGAAAGGAATTGTTTAGTTATTATTTGAAAAGACAACAGGAATATATAATTGCATTATTAAAGTTGCCAATATTAATTAATAATGTATAATGGGAAAGGAATTGTTTAATTATGAGGTTGATATGGAAATGATGTGTAAGGCAGGGCAGAGCAGGGTTAGACCACTTTAATTTCAGATGATTGATAAACTTTGAAAGATTCTCTCCCCTTTTTTTTTTTTTTTGGTTATTAATGAAATCACAATAAAAACATATATGCCAGCAAGCTAATTTAAGCTCTTCTCAGATCTAGTTTTCAGTGTGCAATACCAAAACTTGAAACTACATACATACTCTTACTATCCAGCAAATTAAATTAAAGATTGGAATTGAGAGATAGATCATAGATGGCTTGTGTTGCTTTAACTTCTCTCATTAAAACCATTGAGATTGAGTTTCTTGGGCAAACAGCAAGAGTAAGCCTGTCTCTCCATCATCATCATCATGATCATGATCCAGCAGGAATCATCAACTCTTTCCTTGAAAACCTTTCTACTTTGCAACACCATGTGGAAGATCTCCAGAAGGAATCCAATGGTGATGGTGATGCAGTATTCAAAGTGAGAGATTTAGAAATGGAAATCAGAGAGTTTGCACTCAAAGCTGAAGACGACATTGAACTACACCTTAGCAACTTCCTTGAACATGGAGGAGAGTATGGAGAAAAAGCTGCAGCTTGCCATCAAACTTTGCAAGAAGCTGCAAAATATGCAACAGAGTTGTTGGAGTCATCAAAAACGGTGTTGGGTAGTGCTAGTATTGCTTTAACTATTCTCATCAACAAAATTGCGCATTACATCCCAACAGTGAATGGTTTTGATCATGAAACAGCAATGACAATGGTATATTTCAAACTACAGCTTTCTAAACTGCAAGACTGCTTATTGCAGGAGAGGAATTCCAATAATTCTGGTGCTGAAATCAAAATATTGGAAACCAAAATCACAAACTTCGCACTCAAAACTGAAGATCACCTCCTAATACAACTAAATAACTTCGTACATCAAAAAAAAGCTTACCCGGAACTCCATTACGCCTGGCAAGAAGCAGAAGAAAGCCTAGAAGAACTGTTGAACATAATCAAAAGTAGAAGCAGCAATGAAGTTGATGATGATGATGATGAGGCAAATCAAACTCAACCATCGAATATTGCTTGGTCAAAACATGCTAGCTCTGCGAATGTTGAGTCTGATGGATCCACCTCGCATGGATTCCTAAAGCCTGAGGGCAGAATGGTTGGCCGTCACAATGATTGTAGAGACATAAAGGAAGGTATCCTTTGTCCCCCTTTTTTCAAACCAGCTGCTACAATCTCTTCTCTCATACCAGGTATAATCTCAATTGTTGGAATGGTGGGTATTGGAAAGACGACTGTAGCAAGAAATGTGTATGAAGATCCATCACTTGCATCCTATTTCCATGTAAGAGCTTGGGTTACTCTACCCCATCATCCTCAACACTACAATAAGACCAGAATGCTAAGCCAACTTCTTCACTCAATTACACCAGTGGAAGAGCCAAATGTAATTAAAAAGGGAAGCACTCCTCATGAACTAGAAATGCAGGTACGCAAATGCTTTGCTGGTAAGAAGTATCTAATTGTTTTGGACAACATTATGAGCAAACAAACTTGGGAGCTAGCTTGGATTGACATCATAGGGTGTGTTTCTAATGGATTAGTTGGAAGTTACATATTACTAACCACTAGAGATTGCTTCAACCTAGATGTCCACATGATAAGACCTATCCGTATCCATAAGATGACTTTGCTAGATCCAAAAGAAAGTTGGGAACTATTTTGTAATACCCTTTCTATTGATGAAGAGAACTTGGCCCCTAAATTTGAAAAAATTAGGAACCATGTTGTGGAGAAATGTGATGGATTACCCCAGTTAATTGTTGAAGTTACCAGGCGTTTATCTAAATGCAACAACATACAACAAGGGTGGAAAAAGATTGAAAAAGAATTAGAGTCATTGGGACTTCTAGATCACAATTCACTCAGTGTTAGTTACAATATGTTGCCACATCATTTGAAAGTTTGCTTTCTATACTTTGGAGTCTTCCCAAAACGTAAAAAAATTATGGTTAAAATGCTTATAAGGTTGTGGATTGCCGAGGGATTTGTGAAGCCATTGAAACATAATGAGTTAGAAGATAAAGCTTATGAGTACTTACTAGAGCTTACTGAGAGAAGTCTTCTCTTAATTGAAGATCGAAGTTGTAACGGCAAAATAAAGACTTGTAGAATGCACAGTGCGTTACATAGCTTCTGCGTAGGAGAAGCTCAAAAAGGGGGTATTTTATGTGCAGTAAATACTCAGCAACATTCAGGATTACCATTAAAAGCATTTACAAATTCTTGTCGTTGGCTAAGTTCTTACACACACAGGTTTGACTATTATGTCCTCTTTGGTACGAACATCCCTCGCTCCATTTTCTTCTTTCTTGAAAATCATGAAATATTTGTTCCTCCCAAGCTGTTAAGAGTTTTGGCTTTTGATACTTGTATATCACTTCAAAGAGTGCCAGTGCAATTAGGAGGTTTAGTTTTTCTGAGATACCTATCCATAACACAATGGTTTGAGGATCTAGATGATGTAGTGTCAAATAATCCAAATTTAGAGACACTTGTTGTTTCTGGTAATGGAGCACCAACAATCCATTTGCCATCTAGTATTTGGAAGCCACCAAACTTAAGGCATCTCGAACTTGGCAATTCATATATTGTAGATCCTCCAAGTGCAGACAAAAAGAATTTACAAACATTATCTTGGGTGGTGAGACCAATTCATTGCAGAAAAAAGGTGTACAGCAAGTTCCCTAACATAAAAAAGCTGAAAATATTGCTGAAGGATGACATAGAGCCCCCTAGTCACATTGGAGGATGTTGCAGCAATAATCCTATTATTTTGGATCATTTTGACTGTTTGGAAGGGCTTGAGAAGCTTAGCATTTCGATTTCCATTGGCTGTAATGCAGCCCTCCCTGAACAGTGTATGTATCCTTCAATACTGAAGAAGTTGAAGTTGAGTGGGACTAATATTTCTGAGCGGGATTTAAATGCAATTGCCAAGTTACCCCATCTTAAGGTGCTCAAGTTGGAAAATGCTTTCCATGGAACAGTATGGAAATCACTATATAATAAAGGAAAACTTCCAGTACTAAGATTCTTGCTCCTTGAAGCTAAAGAACTCAAGCAGTGGGTAGTTGGCCCGAAGCACTTTCAGATGCTCGAACACTTGGTCTTAAGATCCTGTAATTGTTTGGAACAGATCCCGGAGCATTTTGGAGAAATGCGGTGGTTGGAGTCAATTAGGTTGGAGGGGTGGCACTCTTCCCTTGTCGCTTCTGCCAAACAGTTACAACAGAAGAGAAGATTCATGGATGTTAGTGTTAGAAGCTAAATCATGTTTTTTTTTATTCAATGCTGACATTCTTTACAAAATCAGTTAGTATTTCTTTTTTTCTGATCTCACTTGTTTTTGTGCATTAGTTTTTCACAGATCAAAATCATTGGCGCCATATACGATGACTCACAGAATACACATACAGAATTGTCTATGTAAGAAGACTTGGGCGGCCAGCCTCATAGTAAATAACTGTTGGAGAACGGTATGTGTTATGTTACCTGTGTCTTGAATTGCTCCTATATTTTTATTTGCATGCCAAATACAGTACATATAGTTGCATATACAAAAAATAAATTCATTTTATTGGTTAAGATTTAATGATTCCTCATTAATGGAATTAAGAAATCTGCAGATGGAGTATATATCCAGAAGTTGGTCTTGAAAGATGGGCTGAAGAGCTTTGTGTTAAAAAGACGGTGGATAACTTTTTATTAGCAAACATTATATTGTGAAGGAGAAGAAGATCGATGTATGTTGGTCATTAAAGATCTACTACTACTTCATGAGAAGGTATTTCATCTCATCTGGTGCCTATATGTGATGATCTTACTACTTAAATTTACATCTCTATTTCTTTTCTCTACCTCTCGCAATATAATTAATCCTGAGTACTAATGTGCTTTTGCAGATTGGTATGTCAATTGAATTCCTTTTTGAAAAAAATTTCAAGCTGGGAAACTGCTAGTAGTTAAGTATTGAAGGATGGATGTGTTTTGTTTCAACTATTGTTTTTATATATTTTGTTCAACAGTTGTGCCTCTCACTAATTGGTATTGATGATTTGCAAGGCTTATTATAATTCTAACAAATTCTTCATGAGATTTGATTATATTTATATCCATTTTAGGCATTCTGTAAGGCATTAAATTAAATGAAAGATTTTGCAGTAATCCTGTAGTCAATCTTGAGGTGATTTTATTTTAAGCTACTGATCGAATGCTCTAGACTACAGATGCATTGTATTCTTGAAATTTCTTTCACAACCTGCAAAATTTGTATTCTTCAAAATTTTAACAGAAATTAAAGAATATTAGATTGATGTCGGCATTTTATTTTAACTTCACAACTATTGAACTAGTAATTACTATTTCTGCTAGACATTCAATTTGCCAACAACTAACTGTTTGAAATAAAAAATGAACAAGTTTAGAATCACAGTATGAAATTATCCTACAAAACTTACACCTCTACATACACTTGCTGTCTAACAACTTTGTTTCTGTGATGATGATGTGTTTGATGCATTCTTTTTCTGATTTGATCTCATTTTGTTTTCTCTGTTTTGCATGCACTATTTTTTCTTAGATCAAAATCCCTGAATGCAATGAATCACAAATAGAAGAGTCTGTACAAGACAACTTGGTCGGGCTCGTAGTGAACTAACAGTTAGTTTAAAATGGTATGTATGTGTGAGGTTGCATGTGTCTTTGTATCTGCACTTACATTTGCACGCGAGATGAAATGAAATGGTGTTGCTATCTTGTACAGATAATTGAAGGTTACAAATGAATTGGTTCCTCTGACTTCATCAACTGATTGATCTTTAATTCAAAATTGATGATCGAGGTTAGAGGCTATATACATCATATCATGCTTCATTCTTAATATTTTATTTTCTTTAGAAAAGCAAGCAGTTACTATTTCTTTTTTTCTGATCTCATTTCCTTGTAAATATATATATCTAGAGTGGAGAGGGGTATAGGAAAAGATTGGCACAATTATATTCTACGAAATTTGTCGAAGCTAGCAAAATTGAAAAGGTTTTCCAGCTAGCAACTTGAAGAAAAATAAATATACTGAAATTTCTTTCTTTTAGTTTGATAAGATGAATGTGGGGATCGGATCTGTTACATACAGGTTAAGATATGCATGTTAGAAGGAAGTTGAGTTTTTAAGCATATCTAGCTAGCTAGCTAGCTTCTTCTTGCAGCTGGCTTGGCTGCAAAACTAGGAGAGGAGGTTGATTTCCATCTCCTCTGTAATGTATTAGCTAGCTAGGGATGCTTTGTATACGTGAATTAGGGATGCTTTGTTTCTGGTTGAATGCAACCTAACCTCATATTTTCTTTCTCACAAAAGGTGAAATTCCTCACTTCAAGGTCACAGCATGCAACTCAATGGCCTCTTATTTAGGTGGGAATTGAATACCAGTGTCAATCTGGTGCTCACTAAGAGGCCACCATATTTAGTGTATAGTAATTCTTATACTGCGGATGTCAAGTTTCAATCCTGCATTCTTGTTTACCTTGGAGTGAATTGAAAAAAATCAAATTGGGAAGGCACTGACGGAGATTTTAATAAGCTAAAATTCTTGTTCCTTGATGGTTGGAAATTTCATGAATTGAAGAGGAACAATTTTCTTGTTGTCTTGAGCATTTAGTCCTTAAAAGATGTCCGAGTTTCCAAGTAGATTTGAAGATTTCATCCAGTGTAGTCATTTAGTCAATTGAGTTAAAAACTTGATCCCCTTCTGTTTTCACTTCGGCCAATAAAATTAATGATATGATGCTCCACAGAAAATTTATGTGCCCCATTGCAATTTCTCATGGTCTGTCTCTTCTCTTTCACTGCTTTTTTAAGATAATTTTTTAAATTTATCCTTAATTGCTTCTTGAAGATGGTGACATTTTTCCCCGAATAAATGAATGGTATGTGTTGCTACATACGTTTATTTGTTTCCCATGTATATGCACTTAGTTGCCTATTTGTATAGTAATACTTGTGACTCTTCTGTGACTCACAAATTTAACATTAGGAACACATCTGATCTATCAACCATCACTAGATTTTTTATTTTCATATTTAGAAAATGACTAAAATAAAAACCTATATGTGTAACAAAAGAGCAATAGTAATATGTTATTGTTAATAGTATTGGGGTTATAACATATCTATCAACCATCACTAGATTTTCATTTTTTATTTCTGCACAATTAGCTCTGTACCTTTTGATATTTTCATGCTTGATTTGTGTATTCTTGTTTCAACAGGGATGGAAAGGAGTTGCAATGTGGTCGATTTAATTTGTAGGATTGGAGTGTGCATGCTTTTGGTGATTAATAAATGAATTGGAGACCAATTCAATGCAGACAAAAGGTGTACAACAAGTTTCCTAACATAAAAATCTGAAAACTTTCTTAAAAGATGACATAGAACCCAGTCACACTATTGGAGGATGTTGCAGCAATCTTATTATTTTGGATCATTTTGACTATTTGGAAGGGCTTGAGAAGCTTAGCATTTCGATTTCCATTGGTTGCAATGCAGCCCATCCAGAACTTGATAGGTTTCCTTCAGGACTGAAGAAGTTGAAGTTGAGTGAGACTAATATTTCTGAGGGGGATTTAAATGTGATTGGCATGTTACCCCATCTTAAGGTGCTCAAGTTGGAAAATGCCTTCTATGGAACAGTATGGAAAATAGCTGATGGAGGATTTCGTGAATTAATATTCTTGCTCCTTGAAGCTAAAGAACTCAATAAGTGGGTACTTAGCTCCTGGTATAACATTTTTGCGCTCAGACACTTAGTCTTAAGATCATGTAATTGTTTGGAACAGATGCCAAAGCATTTTAAAGGTTATATGTTGGAGACAATTGAGTTGGAGGGATGTCACTCTTCCCTTGTCGCTTCTGTCAAGCGGTTAAAACGGATATAACGTTCCCAAAATCTTGTCTTTCATTTTTTATTTTTAGGCAGCCTCACAGTATATAACAGTTAGAAAATGGTATGTGTTTGGTTACAAGTATTGATGTGTATATAACAGTTAGAAACTAAAGAGTTACTCAGTCTTAATTTTTTATTTCTTTTCTATTTAATGCTGACTTTTTTTTTAATGATAAAATCAGTTATTACTAGTCCGTAAAAGATGTTTGAGTTTGGAAGTGTTTTCTACTAGCTTTGAAGAGATCATCCGATGTAATCAATTAAGGTAAAAACTTGCTCCCCTTATATTTGACTTCTGCCAATGAAATTAATGATGGATACAACCACATTGCTATTCACCATGCTCTGTCTCTTCTCTTTACCAAATCTGTTATCAGGCCATTAAGTTTGTAATTTCTATTAATCCCGAGTATTAATATGCATTGTATTCTTGAAATGGGTTGTAGAAAAATCATATTCTTTAAAGAGTTGAGGTTGCAAAATAATAATTATGCCTTTTCCCAACAGAGAATGAAAAGCTTTTTAATACCAGAGAAATTATATTAGACTGATGTTGCTTTGTATTTTAATTTTATAACTACTGACCCACATTCATCAACTACTAATTATATTATTGTATTCATAATTCAAAGGTCAAATAGGATTACTATTACTGTTAGGAAAAAATTCCTAATAAATGAACTATACATTCAATTTGTCAACAATTCGAAGTATGAAATAAAAAATGGAGAAGCTCCCAAAACTCACACCTCTTTGATGGAGCAATATACTGGGATTTGATACTTGATGGATGTGTAAAAAAATGTTCTTATCACTTATGGAGAAGGCTGCTGCATCCATTATGAATTGGACTTTTTGAGGTCAAAAGCTACATCATATCATGCTTCTGTTACAGGCAAGGGTGGATTGGATCTCGTCACCGGACGACGTACCGGGCTGGAGTGGCGAGCGGGAGGGGGAATGGATCCTCGACTTCTACCTATGATTACAGATGGAAGTACGAATAGCAAAAGAGAAACGAAGGCAAAGACAATTGTGAAGAAATCAGGAGTTCTTCTTCTTTCAAATAACATTAGCCAAAATTACATAAATTTCATGATGCCTTGATGTCTTGTAGCATCTTCCTTAAATACAAAAAGCAGCAATGGTCAAGAACCACAAAATTAGGAATGAATAAAACAAAACATATGAATAGGTAGTAAGAAAAGACTAATCTGAAATATTCCAACTAATCTGCGTTATTCCACTTGTTTCCATTTTATTAGCTTGAATCAATCCACTTTGGGAGCTTGTTTCTTGCGTCTTTGATATTGTCTGCGAGTGAATGTATCAACACCCCCTCCCCCCCCCCCCCCCCCCCAATTCATTAAGCTTGTCCTCAAGCTTGAAGTCAGGAAAAAGAAGTTGAAAGTTATCCAAGGCTTAGCTTCCAGGAAGCGTCCTCAGGTGCGGCGCCAGCCAATTGCACTAGGATTTCCTTCACACCACGGTTAAGTCGAGCGCGTAAGACATCCCCAGGGCGAACAAGAACGCGGCCATCACGCATGGGCGGGAGGTCCGGAGTGACTGTAGGAGGGGAGTCACGGAACTCTTTTAGCAAGGACACATGAAAAACGTCATGAGTGCGACTACCCACCGGAAGGGCTAATTGATACGCCATTGCGCCAATACGCTTCGTAATAAGAAAATGACCAAAATACTTCGGAGATAATTTGTGAAAAAGACACCGAGCAATGGAAAGCTGTCGGTACGGCCAGAGGCGAAGCCATACCCACTGGCCAACTGTATATTCCACATCCCTGTGTTTGCGATTATAAATTGTTGTCATGCGGTCCTGGGCGAGACGGAGGTGCTCACGAACGTCAGCCAAGAAGGCATCTCGATCCTGTAAGGCAACATCCACAGCTTCGACCTTAGACATTCCAGGTTCGTAGGACAACAGACTCGGAGGGTCACAACCGTAGACAGAACGAAAAGGCGAAGTGCGGAGCGCGGAGTGAAATGAAGAGTTGTAGTAATATTCGGCCCAAGGAAGCCAACCGAGCTATGTGCGGGGGAAATCCCCAACAAAGCATCGAATATACATCTCGATGGTGCGATTGGTTACCTCAGATTGTCCGTCCGTCTGCGGGTGATAAGCCGTCGAAAGTGCGAGTGTAGACCCACTCACGCGAAGCAACTCTTTCCAAAAATGACTCGTGAACGTCGGGTCCCGGTCACTGACAATTGACTCGGGCACGCCATGGAACTTGACGATATTCCCAAACAAAGCCGCAGCAACAGTCGTAGCAGTATAGGGATGACTGAGAGGAATGAAGTGGGCGTACTTGGATAACCGATCGACGACCGTTAAGATGACCGATTTGCCTTGGATCTTAGGCAGCCCTTCGATAAAATCCAAGGAAATGTCGGCCCAAATCAGCGTAGGAACTAGCAACAGTTGAAGAAGGCCAGCCGAGTGTAAATTGTCGCTTTTGCAGCGCTGACAAGTTGGACAGTTACGAACATAGTCACAGACATCCTTACGCATCCCTGCCCAAAAAAATTCCTGCGACAGGCAAAATAATGTTTTCTGCACTCCCTCGTGCGTAATGTCGTGCACGCCTGCAAGAATAAGAGGAATGAGGGCGAAATTACGAATTAAAAAAAAATCTTACCTTTGTAACGCAACAACCCGTTAACAAAAAGCGAATGCGGACCCTCCGAGCCATCACGAACACGTGTACCAAGGCTTGGAAATCAGGCGAAGTTTGAACCTCGTGTCGAATAGAGCTCAAAAGAGGAGAGACGGGGCCGGAAAGGAGCATTAGGGAAGGGGTACCCTCATCACGGCGTGATAAAGCATCCGCGACCGTATTAAGTCGGCCGGCGCGAAATTCAACTTCAAAGTCGTAGCCGGGTAGTTTACTGATCCAATGGTGTTGAGGTGAAGTTGTAAGTCGCTGCTGTAGAAAGAACTTCAAACTATAGTGGTCAGTGCGCACAATGAACTTTCGACCCCATAAGTAATGTCGCTAGTGTCGAATCGCATGTGACAAGCCAATCAGTTCCTGTTCATAGGCAACCAATTTATGATGGCGTGTTGCAAGCTTCCGACTAAAGAATGCCACCGGATGTTGATTCTGGTGTAATACGGCACCAATGCCCAGCCCCGAGGCATCGCATTCCACCACGAACAAGACCAAGAAATTGGGAAGCTGCAAAATGGGAGTAGAAGTTAACGCAAGTTTAAGGGAATGAAAAGCAGAAGTAGCCTCGTCGGTCCAAGTGAAGTTATTTTTTCGTAATAACGACGTTAACGGGGCTGCCATGACCCCAAAATCTTTGACGAACTTGCGGTAAAACCCCGCTAGCCCTAAGAACCCTCGCAAGGCTTTCACGGATTGCGGTTGGTGCCAATCAAGAACCGCTTTCACCTTGCATTGATCCATCGAGATGCCCGAGGCATCAATTATATGGCCAAGGTAGCTAACTTGCGTATCCCCAAAAGAGCATTTGAAACGCTTAAGAAGAAGTTAGTGCTGACGCAAGAGGTCAAAAACCTGTCGGACGTGTTGCAAATGCTCCACCCAAGACCTGCTAAAAACCAAAATATCATCAAAAATACAAAAACACATTTACGTAATAAATGGCTGAAAACATCATTCATAAGAGCTTGGAACGTCGAAGGGGCGTTGCAAAGTCCAAATGGCATTACGAGAAACTCGAAATGGCCATGGTGCGTGCGAAAAACTGTTTTGGTGACGTCATCGGAGTGCATGCGAATCTGGTGATACCCCGAGCGGAGGTCCAACTTTGTAAAGAACTTCGCACCATGCAACTCATCTAATAATTCCTCAATCACGGGAATGGGAAATTTGTCCTTAACCGTAATGGAGTTTAACTCACGGTAATCAATGCAAAATCGCCAAGTGCGATCCTGTTTGAGTACATGCAAGACCGGGGATGAGTAGGGGGATCGGCTCGGTCGTATAATTCCGAGAGAAAGCATCGCGGCACATTGTTTCTCAATTTCATCCTTTTGTGCTTGCGAATAGCGGTAAGGCCGGACAGCGACTGGGTTAGAACCATGAACCAACGTAATGCGATGGTCGCAATCCCGCTGCGGGGGCAGTGATGTGGGTTCCTGAAAAAGATTGGAAAAATCAGTTAATAAATGGTCAAGGGCATGAGTCAATGTTACCTGAGGCCGTAAAGCATGCAGGGACGTAAATGGTTGATCGTGTTCACCCTTCCACGTGAGACGCTGACCCTTATGAAAGAAGCTCATGGTTAAGGCATTAAAATCCCAAACTATAGCGCCTAGTGTAGGGAGCCAATTAACCCCTAACACTAACTCAAACCCAGAAAGGGGAATTACATATAAAATAACAGTAAATAAGTGCCCATCTTTACATAGTAACACATTTTCAGAAATGCCCGACCCAATTATCCGTTCGCCATTAGCAACCGCAACTTGTAGACACAGGCACTCTCGTATTACCAATCCCAGGGATGTGGCGATGTCCTGGTCAATAAAATTGTGAGTGCTTCCTGAATCAATTAAAGCGGTGACAGGCTTGCAATTCACACTTATAGCCACGCGCATAGTACTGCCACTAGTGGACCCTGTGAGGGCATTTAAAGAGATGCTAGGGTTATCAACCACTTCAGAATCCCAGGCCTCCTGCACAACATCGGGAAAATCATGTTGTTCCACTACATCGTTGATCACTAACAAAAATATGCGCTTTCAATTATGCGCAGGAGTCCACCGTTCGTCGCAATGGAAACACAAATTATTGGCGCGACGCTGATTGTAGTTCGATCTGGACAGACGCCGTTCAGGAGGAGGGAAGGGAGCAGAGGCACGCATGGGCGGCCGGTATGGACTGATGGTGGAGCGGCTGCCGGCGGAGGAAGCAGGGGCCGCTGCAGAATGGGTCGCGGACGCCAGAACACTTGGCCGTGACGAAGACGCCGGAGCACCTGTGGTCGGACGTGACGCCGTACCTGAAAAAGAAGAAAGATTCCGGTTAAAGGCCGCAGGGCGGTGAAAGGTCGGAGGGCGGCCGGAAACCATGGCAGTCCCTGGCGGAATGCACTCCAGTCGCCGGAAAAACGAACGGGCGACGTTCAGATTCGCCGGTCGCTGGTTTTCGACGTCGATGCGGAGCCATTCGTCGAGCCCAGCGGTGTAGAGGTCGACCTCCATGTCCCGTCGGATAGTAGTCGTGCGCAGGAGCATCGTTTGGAACTCGTCGTTGTATTCCTCGACGTGTCGGCCATCCTGGTTGAGTTTTGCCAGAGAGCCCAGGACGTTGCTACGGAGGCCTGGACCGAAACGTAAGATAAGCTGGTATTTGAACTGCTGCCAGCTCGGGTCCGGTTTCTCCATGTCTTGCCGAAAGTGCCATAACTGCGCGATTCCCGTGAGGTGAAAGGCCGCCGTGCTCACGAACTCGTGAGGCGGGGTCCCCTGCGTTTTGAAGAATTGCTCGCAGTGGTGGAGCCAGCTGGTGGGGTCATCCCGACCGTCATAACAAGGGAACTCGAGCCGGGTGAATTTAGGGACCGTCGTTGGAGAAGCAGGGGGACGCGGTTGCGGGCACGCCTGAGGTGGTGGGGTGTTGTCCTCGTCCGTGTGCGTGCGACTGCTAGAGGCCTCAGCAGGCCCTTTCGCCGCCAAGAACTGGTGGAACATTTGTTGCAGAGAGGCCTGGTTGTCCTTCAAGGATCCAATGGCAGTCTTGAGGTCGAGAACCTCGTCGTGCAACGTGGTCTGGAGCTAGTGAACCTCCGCGCGTAGAGTCGTGACTGACTCAGCTAGAGATTGGTCGCCCATGACGGATGGCTCCGATACCAAATCTGTTACAGGCAAGGGTGGATGGGATCTCGTAACCGGACGACGTACCGGGCTGGAGTGGCGAGCGGGAGGGGGAATGGATCCTCAACTTCTACCTATGATTATAGATGGAAGTAGGAATAGCAAAAGAGAAACGAAGGCAAAGACAATTGTGAAGAAATCAGGAGTTCTTCTTTTTTTTTTTTGAAAACCTCAGGAGTTCTTCTTCTTTCAAATAACATTAGCCAAAATTACATAAATTCCATGATGCCTTGATGTCCTGTAGCATCTTCCTTAAATACAAAAAGCAGCAACGGTCAAGAACCACAAAATTAGGAATGAATAAAACAAAACATAAGAATAGGTAGTAGGAAAAAACTAATCTAAAATATTTCAACTAATCTGAATTATTCCACTTGTTTCCATTTTATTAGCTTGAATCAATCCACTTTGGTAGCTTGTTTCTTGCGTCTTTGATATTGTCTGTCAGTGAATGTATCAGCTTCATTCATAATTTTTTTTTTCTTATACATTCTTTACAAAAGCTACTATATACTCTTTCTTTTTTCTGATCTCATTTTGTTCTCTCCATTTTCCGTAGATAAAAACCGATGGGCTTGAATAAGAGGAATCACCTTATCCACATGTAGAAGAGGATTTGGCCTACATCACAGATACATATCTCATGTCTGCCAATTATTTCCAACATACTTTACGATCTATTAGAAAACATGACTAGTTTTCAGGTTTCTTTTTCAAAATAATGCATTTGATATTGTTTGACAGCCAAATGCATGTTTCTCATTCGCCATTAAGGATAAACTTCCTCAATCCCACATAATTGAGAGTTGTGGCTTCCTGTCAAATGGACAATGGTCAGTTTTTCCTCGCCTGAGATAGATGCATGTTGGTCATTTATGATGTACTATTTAATTTGCTCTATTTTGTGATAATAGAAAGTTGCTGCAGTATATATGATAATACCCGGTTTTGTGAATATATATATAGCATTCTCATCAAGGCAATGGATATATAGCTCAAAAAAAAATAGTTAGATGCTATTGCGGAATATATATCCAAAATATGCATGCTAATAGATGGTGTTGAAACAAAGGATTCATGTTAATTGGTGGCTGTATGTATAGTAGCAGGCAATAATTTTATCATCATGTGCCTATCCTATATGAGATCGATGATATGAGTAATGAGTATATGAGTTTAATTAATTATTATTAGGACTCTATTATTCATATTAGATTAGGACTATATTATTCGTGTTAGACTAGGATTCTATCTAGCATCTCTATATATATTCGCTCCCTGTACTCTCAGACATTATTCATTAAATACAGAAAATATATTCTCATCATTATATTACAAATTGGTGTGCTAATTGAATATGTTGCACAAAATTTTCTAATTATACACTACTGGAAATTCTGAAATTTCCGACCACTTGAAAATGATCTTAAATTAAGTTGATACCAAAAAGTCCAAAAAGTGGTCGGAAATAGCAACAAAGGTTTTTCCGGATACCAAAAGTGGTCGGAACAAGACTTTCAACTTGATTTAAGATCACTTTCAGGTGGTCGAAAATTTCAGAATTTCCAGTAGTGATATATGCATGATTATATTGTCAAGACTTTTGGCTATCTAATAAATTTTCATATGTCTCTTTAATTTGTAGATATGCCTCAAACAACTAACATTGCTAATCTTGCAATTAAGAAGTTTCCCAATGACTCATATTTCGCTAGAAAATATTTGAAGGGAAATGGAATTGAAATTCCATGAAAAATAAGTTCCAAGAAAATAGATTTCATTGTTTGGTTGGTGGAGAAAAGAAACTACTGGGAATATGAATTCCATTGTTTGGTTGAGTTTGGAATGGTAAGGAATAATTAGTATAATGACAAATATAACCCTACACAACAATAATAATAATAATATAATAATAATAATAATAATAATAATAATAATAATATAATAGTAATAATAATAATAATAATAATAATAATAAGAGTAATTAATAAAGAATGGTGAGGGTAAAATTGTCATATTAGTTTTCTATGGAAAACAAAATACCTAGGATGAGCTAGGAATTTGTTTTCCTCAATCTTAAGGAAATTTTTTTCCAATGAAAAATGTTTTCCATCCAACCAAACAACATAAAAATCCTCTTTGTGGGGGGGGGGGGGGGGGGGGTGTATTTTCGGATAACCCGGGTTCGATTCCCACAAGTGATGATTCCCTTTGGGTCAGCTTCTGTGCCTCTCGGAGCGAACCGAGTGGACCTGGATCGTACCACATTGTGGTTTACACCAAACAACATAAAACATCATTTCCCTTCACTTTTAGGAAAATATTTTCCATGGAAAATGTTTTGCATCCAACCAAACACCCCCTTAATGTAGTGAAGCTAATACATGTTTACACTTCATTTCACTTAATGACATAAATTGGTTGTTTGTTATGTAAAAATGAATTAATGTACTTATTTTTCCCACACAAATTTTTATGTGGACCATAAAAAGAGTGTATTTTTAATATACTAAAAGTATATTATTTGTGTATTGAATGTACATTATTTTGTATACTACAAAATAGTGTATTTTCAGTACTCAAATAATGTACTTTATATACACAAATAATTTACTTTTTATTTATGGTCCACACAGCTATGTGGAACATAATTCACACAATAATAAATGTTTTGTGTATGCATGAGGAAAAAAAAAAAAAAGATATGAGATGTAGCGTTTTTGGTATTTTTAATCATTATATTTTATTAGATACAAGTGGTTACGATATAATCAAAATGAGATGTGTCATATTGTATATATTTTGGAGATAAGATTTCATTCGACATGTCAAATTCTGACGGGCTAATTATCCTTCATTAGTAAATGGTCATCGTATTTAAGAGATTTTTGTATTATATTATTTTGTTCAATTTAATTGCATTTATCAACTTCAAATTTGATCAAATTAATTCTATTTTTGTCCTAGATTTATAGGTGGTAGTCCACTTTTAATCTTTCTTTTTTTATTTTTATCAAAACATTCACATTTGGTCCTAGTATTATTGTGGCATCACCATTGTTGATCCTCCAATTTCTCAAAAAAAATGCTTCTTTTTATCTTAATTTTAATTTTTTTTATGTATTTAGTGGGTTTCAACAATATTTTAAACCATTTTACAACCACTTACTTAAATAGTTTATAGAAAAACTAGATGAACCTTTTTTATTAGTGAATTTTTACAATTTTTAATTATTTTTTAAAAAAAAAATTAAAAAAAAAATTAAAAAATTAAAAAATAATAATAAAATAAAATAAAAAATCGGACACCTGACGTATTTTGCAACCTTGATAAAACTTACTACGATTTAATGTTTGAGCACTCAAACAGTTAAACTTAGCGAACTAGAACAAAGTTTGAATTTACAGAAATTTTGAAGAAGAAGATGAGCAGAATTTTGATAATTTGAATTATCAGTGTTAATTTTGAAGAAGAAGATGAGCAGAATTTTGAATTATCAGTGTTGTAAATCAGGCTCATTTTGTGATTTGAGTTTGCACTTTCTTGCGTGCGAGAGAGAACATCTATGTTATACGATTTAAACTCTTCAAAGACTCTTGTATATATAGTAGTGCAAATCTCCTTCTTTTTTCAATGTGGGGCAAGTGCTTTTATACAAGCCTTTCCACTTCTATTTTTTCCAACTCAAATGGATCTACTTTGAAAATCAATTTCTCATTCACTCATTATCCATTTTGAGTGTAAAGTATATCATTTTTTTCGTCTCACTATGATGAACTCGAATCCACTTTGACCCGACATAAATCGAAAGTGAATCCTACATATATTTGTACCACAAAATAGCCACTTACAATGCCATTTTTTGCTAATTTTTCCAACACTTACAGCCCATTTGGTTCGCTGGAAAATATTTGAAGAGAAATGAAATTGAAATTCCATGGAAAATAATTTCTAAGAAAATGGATTTCATTGTTTGGTTGGGTTTGGAATAATAAGAAATAATGTGTATAATGACAAATATAACCCACACAACAATAATAGCAAAAGAATAATAAGAGTAATTAATAAAGTATGGTGAGGGCAAATTTGTCATACTAGTTTTCCATGGAAAACAAAATACCTAGGATGAGTTAGGAAAAAGTTTTTCTCATTCTTGAAAAAAAACTTTTTTCAATGCAAAATGTTTTCTATCCAACCAAACAACATAAAACACTATTTTCCTCCACTTTTAATTAGACTTTTTCATGAAAAATATTTTCCTTCCAACCAAATTAAACACCCCCTTTTTCAAAAAAAATAAAAAATAAACACCCCTTAGTTTGTTCCAATTTTGAATACGATTAAAAAACTTCTGAATTAATTTGGTTCTTGAGAATTTTTCTCTTTGTTACTTGTTGACATCGTTCCCCTGGTCCTACAAGTTGTAACCATTTGTAGATTTTTTTATATTTTTTATTTTACAAGTTGATGATGATGCCAATACATAGTACAAATTTAGAATTGCTAATAATATATAAAAAAAACATATTTGGAGTTGTTTGGATGTCTCATTTGCCATTCGAATCCAAAGGTAGGTTTTGCTCTTCTTCTTTTTTTTCAATATTTTTTTCTTTTACTAGTGAGCAATATATGGTCTAAAGTTACATCTATATCTATATCTATATCTATATCTATATATATATATAAAAGTAAAATCCTCCTAACAAATTTTCCCCCCAAAACTTTTGTAGTAAAACTTATTTGGTAAGTAAATGTCAAATGGAAAATAAATAAATAAATAATGTTATTACCTTAAATAAATAAATTATTATACTTTCCCTTAAATAAATAAATTATTATACTTTCCTTTTGAATTAGTATTTTCTACCTATAAATACAATGGCTTCTTCAATCAAAGAATCTCAGACTCATCTCTCTGCTTTCTTTTTGTATGAATTTTATACATTTTTCTAACTATATTCTCACATACTTCAATATGTTTTGCAGTTTATATCATTTGGTATGAGTTTGAAGATACTTAAGGAGGCTCTGCTTCAACAAAAGGAAATTGAGGAGGAAGAGCATTTGTAACAGAACCCTATTGGTTTAGTTTTTATGGAAGATTGTAGAGATGCGATCGAGGATGATAAAGACGGTAATTTTGATAATTTTGTAAGATTTTCTGAAACTTAGAGTTAGTATGTTGACTTCGAGATTTGTACATGCCATTCAAGTTTCTATGTTTTTTTTACCAAGCAGAGTTCATTTTACAGCATTTCACAGCATTTTTATATATATCATTTGAGTAGAGTGTTTGTTTAACCTATTAAAAATCTCGCTATATTTGATTTTTTCTAAATTTTTGTAAAACACAAAAATAATGATTATTTAAAAAGAAGAAATAAATAACAAATACAATTTCAGATTTTGTGTTACTCCATTCACATATTAGTATAAATAAATAAAAAAGTAATAAAATAAAATACAAAGGAAATATAAATTTTTAACCAAAAATTTAATTAGAGAAACCTCCCAAAAAAATCCACGTTGTACTGAACCCAAATAAAAAAATACTGGCAATGGCACAATCATAAGGATCAAAGGGAACAATGGAAGACCCAGAAATCTAGACATCATTGATGTACCGAACAGTGATGAGAGACTCAGAAATAGGAATATCATTATGAATGAAAACAGAGATTTTCTTGACACCCGAATTTAGTTTAAGGAGAAGTTTACTCTTCAGTACAAATGTCTCCTCACTGGATTTTGTATGGTCATATAGAGTGTATTTGTACACCATGGATGAGTTCAAAATCGCATAATATTGAAATTATAAAATGGTAAGAGATCTCAAAAAAGGTAAAACTTTTAAATTTTCAGTTAATACAAAAAATGTTATAATCGCCGAAAATATATATCTTTAACTTTAGACAAAAATTAAAAATGAAATCATAAACAATTTTAATAATTGACTATTTCATTTCTATGTTTCTTGAAAAATGATGGGCATGAACAGGCTGACTCATCGTGAAATATAGTAATTAATGAATTACCATTAAAATTAGTATAGTAATGAGAGAATTATCATTTGTATATTGACATTTTCCCCCGTTTATTACCATTCAAATGTTTGATACCAAAAATTATACTATATAGACACAAAATATGCATATATGGTAAATATGCAATTTATATATATATATGCCCCTAAGTTTTGGGGATAAACTTGGTTAGGACGATTTTACTTTTAATTATATATAGATATAGATTATTCTCATAATTTTTCTTTCCTTCTTTTGTGTTATTATTATGGTAATTTTATGGTAATGTATTTATTTAAATATTGGAAGAAAAAAAATGTTATAATTAATGAAATTATTGTGGTAATTGCCACAATATTTGGTAATAGTAATTAATATAATTAATGAAGTTGAGAAATATATGATTTCTTCCGTAGACATATTTGTGACACTTTCATTAAATTATAATTAATAAAATATGAAATATAATTAAAGAAATGAAATTATAAAATTAACAAAACATGAATATTTATAATTTTTTTTAAATATACATACATATACTCTTTAAATTTCTAAATATAATTTTTTAACTATAAATCTATCAATATAAATTATAATTAATGAAATTATATTATAGGACTTTTCTATATACATATTTAATAAATATTATATGTGTATATACAAAATATTATAGAATCATATAAGGATATGCGTCCGATTAGAATATTTATTTATTCATACAAAATTTAGAATTTACATTTTTTTTATTGATTTCTAAATACAATTCTCTTAGTTTTTATTATTCATATTTTTAAATTTCATATATACATATGAAATACAATTTGGAATAAATCAACTTAATTATATGAATTTTTTCTATAAATTTATCTAAATATGTACATGATTAGAGAATATATTAACCATACAAAATTTAAATTTTAATTTTGTATGTTATGAAATAGATACTTGACTAAATATATAAAAGTCCAACTATATTATTATATTGTAAATTTTTACATCTTTTTATTTTTTCTATTTTTATTTTAAATTCATAATAACAAAAATAAAATTCCGTGCAATGCATGGATAAAATACTATATTTAAAAAATAAAATTTGATAAATATCATAAATTAATTAGTAAAATATCATTTATGTTTATACTAATTAAATAAAAAATAAATAATTCAACTATGTGAACCAATAACAATAATAATAATAATAATAATAATAATAATAATAATAATAATAATAATAATAATAATAATAATAATTGGTAATATTATTGTTATAAAAAAACTTATTTTAATTGGTAATGTATATTCTATATTAATCTATATTAATTAATCAAAACAAATCATCCTTTACAAGCTCCCGCCTAAAAAATTAATAATAATATGAAAAAAAATGAAAAAGAATGGAAGGAAGTCGTACCTCCAAACAATTAATAATAATATTGGAAAGAAAATTAATAATAATATGTAAATATGGAAAATAATGGAAGGAAATATTATTCATGTGAATGTTTTCTACACTCTGAAAAATGAAAAAGAATCAATAAGCAGTATAAGAAAAATAATCATTAAGATATTTTACTATTAATCTTTTACGGAAGATTTTGCGTAAAAAATAGAAAACGAATTGGTTATTACTAATTTAGTCTTATTTTACTATTAATCTTTATGAAAAATTCTGCGTAAAAAATGTAATAAAATCGGTTATTAATAATTTAGCTTAATTTTACTATATTAATCTTTAAGAAAAATTATGCGTAAAAAATGTAATAGAATCGGTTATTAATAATTTAGCTTTATTTTACTATTAATCTTTAAGGAAGATTTTGTTAAAAAATAAAATAGAATTAATTATTAATAATTTAAATTTAAATTAAAGTACATATATTTTTCTATCCGTAATACAATTTTACTTACTGTTTTACAAAATCTTCAAATAATAATTGGTAATATTATTGTTCAATTATAATAAAAACTTTAATTTTAATTGGTAATCTATATTCTATATTAATTAATAAAAACAATATCATCATTTACAAGTTCCCGCCTAAACAATTAATAATAATATGAAAAAATAGAAATGAATGGAAGGAAGCCGTACGCCAAAACAATATAGAATAATATTGGGAAGGATATTAATAATAATATGGAAAAATAGAAATGAATGAAAGAAAATGTTAGCCATGTGATTTTTTTCTACACTCTGAAAAATGGAAAAGAATCAATAAGCAGTATAAGAAAAAGAATCATTAAGATACTATTATTCTTTTAGGAAAGATTTTGCATAAAAAATTGAGCCTTATTTTACTATATTAATCTTTAAGAAAAATTCTGCGTAAAAAAATGTAATAGAATCGGTTATTAATAAGTTAGCTTCATTTTACTGTTAATCTTTAAGGAATATTTTGTTTAAAAAATGAAATAGAATCAATTTATCTATATCTATATATATATATAATTAAAAACAAAATCATCCTAATCCATTTTTCCCCCCAAACTTTTGTAGTAAAGCTTATTTGGTAAGTAAATCTCAAATGGAAATTAAATAAAATCTATTAATTCATAAATAATAATAATAATAATAATAATAATAATAATAATAATAATAATAATAATAATAATAATAATAATAATAATAATCCAAACAAAACTATATACAAATTAAAATTAAAATTAAAAAAAAAAAAGAAAAAAAAAAAGACAAAGGTGGCTCCCCTTTTTTAAATGATGTGGGATCATTTTGATCCCACATTGAAAATGTTTAGAAAGAGGAGCTCTTGAGCTCCTCTATATAAGAGGATCATTGCTCTTCTTACAAACATATAATTGCTTGCCCATCAATGTGGGCAAGTATTGAGAAGTCCAAAGACTCTTTTTTTTTTAGTATTATTGACTCGACAAATTATGCTGTGGCACCGTGGCCACCTTGCAAAGTAGACACAGTTTAAAAATTGTTCATAATTATGAATATATAGTTATATAATTATAAACATAGTGTTGTGAACATTATTATAAATATATAGTTATGTAATTATGAATATAGAGATTTAATAATTGTGAATATGAAATTAAAAAATTAGGAATATATATATCCAAACAAAACGATATACAAACATTTATTATAATAATAATAATAATAATAATAATAATAATAATAATAATAATAATAATAATAATAATAATAATAATAATAATAATAATAATAATCATCATCATCATCATCCAAACAAAACGATATACAAAATAAAAATAAAATTAAAAAAAAAAACAAAAAAAAAAAACAAAAAGGAGCCACAGGCTCCCCTTTGTAAATGATGTTGGATCATTTTGATCCCACATTGAAAATGTTTGGAAAAGGAGCTCTTGAGCTCCTCTATATAAGAGGAGCAATGCACTTCTTACAAATATAATTGTTTGTCCATCAATGTGGACAAGTATTGAGAAGTCCAAAGGCAAATATTTTATTTTTTGAGTACTATTGACACGTCAAATTATGTTGTGGAGATCGTGTCCACTTAGCAAGGTAGACACGGTTCTAAAATTGCTCATAATTATATATATAGTTCAAAAATTATGAATATATAGTTCTAAAATTATGAATATAGTGTTGTGAACATATAGTTATGTAATTGTGAATATAGAGACTCAATAATTGTGAATATGAAGTTTAAAAATTATGAATATATAGCTTTATAATTATGAACATATAGTTTAGTAATTATGAACATAGAGTTTTGTAATTGTGAATATAGAGTTCAATAATTATGAATATGAAGTTCAAAGATTCTGAATATTTAGCTTTATAATTATGAACATATAGTTCAGTAATTATGAACATAGAATTGTGTCCACCTTGCAAAGTGGACACGGTTCCACAGCATAACTATTCGATTCACCGTGTTACATGTAGTATCTGTTCATATAGACTTACACAACCTATTGAAGCCCAACGTTTCAAAAGGCTCTTATTTAAGAAACCTTATTTTAATGTTTTTTTATTTTAGTTTATTTATTTATTTATTTATTAGGGGGTTTTACTAAGATTAACCCAAAATGTATATGTGTTGTTTTTAGCAGTTTGGAGCAAATTGTTAAGTTATTAAATAATATTTTTGATGTTTTGATTAAATATAAAATGTTAAACAAGCAAATTTTTTAAAATTTTGGAGAATTCTCCAAATTATCAAATTACAATAACAATAACAATAACAATAACAATAACAATAACAATAACAATAACAATAATAATAATAATAATAATAATAATAATAATAATAATAATAATAATAATAATAATAATAATAATAATAATAATAATAATAATAATAATCCAAACAAAACTATATACAAAATAAAATTAAAATTAAAAAAAAAAAAAAAAAAGAAAAAACAAAGAGGAGTCACCGACTCATTTTGTAAATGATATGGATCATTTTGATCACACATTGAAAATGTTTGAAACGAGAGAGCTTATCTATATAAGAGGAGCAAAACTCCTCTTACAAACATAATTACTTGCACATCGATGTGGGCAAGTATTGAGAAGTCAAAAGGTTCTTATTTAAGAAGCTTTAGCGTTGTCTTCTTATTTTAGTTTTTATTAATTTATTTATTTATTATTAGTGGGGGTTTGGATAGATTAACCCAAAATGTATGTGTTGTTTTAGTTTTTAGCAGTCTAGAGCAAATTGCTAAGTTATTAAATAATATTTTGATTTTTTGATTAAATATAAAATATTAAACAGACGAATTTCTTAAAATTTTGGTGAATTTGTCAAATAATCAAATTACAACAAAACAACAACAACAACAACAATAATAATAATAACAATAATAATAATAATAATAATAATAATAATAATAATAATAATAATAATCCAAACAAAACTATATACAAAATAAAATTAAAATTAACATTAAAAAAAAAAAAGAAAAAAAAAAAGGCAAAGGGGAGCCACATGCTCCCTTTGTAAATGATGTGGGTTCATTTTCATCCCAAATTGAAAATGTTTGAAAAGATGAGCTCCAGAGCTCTTCTATATAAGAGGTACAAACATAATTGTTTGCCCATCGATGTGGCGAGTATTGAGAAGTCAAAAGGTTCTTATTTAAGAAACCTTAGCTTTGTCTTCTTATTTTAGTTTTATTTATTTATTATTGGGGGTTAGGAAAGATTAACTCAAAATATATGTGTTGTTTTAGATTTTAGCAGTTTGGAGCAGATTACTTAGTTATTAAATAATAATTTTGGTGTTTTGATTAAAGATAAATTGTTAAAATGACGAATTTGTCAATAATAATAATAATAATAATAATAATAATAATAATAATAATAATAATAATAATAATAATAATAATAATCTAAACAAAACGATATACAAAATAAAATTAAAATTTAAAAAAAAAATAAGGAGAAGACAAAAGGAAGTCACGGGCTCCCTTTGTAAATGATGTGGGATCATTTTGATATCACATTGAAAATGTTTGGAAAGAGGAGCAATGTTCCTCTTACAAACATAATTGCTTGCCCATCAATGTAGGCAAGTAACCTGAAGGGTGTGGTTGAGTGTAAAGGACTCATTCATCCTTAACCAAAGGTAAAGGGTTCGATCCTTGGATTTGGGAATGGAGCAGCCTTAAATCTCTAAGGCAGCTGTCCCACCCAAAAGAGGTGCTTACAATTTAGCGAGGGGATTAGTCACTGTGTCCAACGGTGGAAACCCTGGGTTTACCAAAAAAAAAAATCAATGTGGGCAAGTATTGAGAAGTCCAAAGTCTTTAAGTAGTGATAAGTCCAAAGTTTTTTTTTTTTTTTTTTTTTTTAAAATTTAGAAGTAAAGGAAAATTAAAAATGGAAAGGAAATATTTCAGTAATAATATTTTACATCATCAAGTAGTAAAGACATATTTTAAAAATAGTAAATGTAAATTAAAAATCATCAAATTAAAATGTAACGGAAATTAGGTAAAAATATCACTACATCTATATTCTAATTGACTGAAAATAAAAAAAAAATAATTGACTGAAAATGAATCTAATATTACTAATTGACTGAAAATATAAAATGAAATGAATATTAATAATTGACTGCAAATAAAAAATGATCCATAATTGACTAAAAAAAAGACAAATAAATGGTCAGATCATTGCATTTTAATTAAAAATGGAATGAAAATTAAAAATTTGAGGAAAAAATATTTCAATAATAATATTCTACATTATCAATAGTAAATGCATATTTTTTACAATAGTAAAAGTAAATTAAAAATGGAACGAAAATATTTCAATAATAATATCTACATCATCAATTAAAAATGGAACGAAAATTAGGTAAAAATATCACTGCATTTGATATTCTAATTGACTGAAAATAAAAAAAATAATTTGATGAAAATGAATCTGATATCACTAATTGACTGAAAATATAAAAGGATAACTAATTGAGTAATATTCTACCATTATATATTTTAACCCAAATAACCCGTCCCGATGAATTGAAGGTGTTAGCTCTAGACGAAGATGAACAAGATTGCGTTGTCACTACCAATGTCGTCTACAAAGAGGTTTCAATAATGTGTAAATATAATCGGGGATATTAAGTTTTTTTTTTAAATGAAAAAATTGCTATATATCTTGACAAAAAAATATATCTTCCATACAAATGAATAAGGATACCAATTCATTTCTATAACTGAGTTGTTAGAGAACGAGCACATTTGCCTAATTTATGAAAATACTAAATAATGATAAATAAAATCTTCAAAGTTATAGCACCATATGTGTACATCTAGACATTAGCTATTAATTTGAGCAATTATTTACACAAATTCAAACAATAATAACATCAAAATATATAAACGATGCAAACCATATCTTTAATTGTACTATATAATATTGGATGTTCTAATTTAAATAATTATATATCGATTCATGTATTCTTACTATATTACAACAAATTCATTCCGTGCATCGCACGGGTGCAAATACTAGTTGACTATTATGACATTTTCAATAATGTTTTAAAAGTTAAGAATAATTTTAGTAGTCTAATAATTATTATAGGTTTTAATAAAGGAAATTTTACTTTTAATCATATAATTATTGGGATGTTGTTAATTGCAGTTCACGAATTTTAAAATTGTCAATTTAGTACCGTACCGTAACTATTCAATTTTTTCTCAATTTTAATCGAATTATCCGCGAAAAGTAACTGAAAAATTTTAATAGGTAAAATATTAAGGACAATTTAGTCTTTTGCATCTTCTATTTTCTTTCTTCACCATTTCTTCACTGGAGGATTCGATTCAACTTTGTGTTTTCCCCTTCAAGCATTTTATTTCACCTTTTGAAATTCAATTGATCTTCTGGATTTAAAAGTTTGGTCTTCTGGTCTTAAGGTGCTTTGTTCTGTGCTTAAGATGTATGATTTATGTACTTAAGGTGAGTGATTTGTGTTTTTAAGGTGTTTGTTTGTATGCTTAAAGTGCGTCATTTTAATGCTTAAGGTGCGTCCAACCGCACAACTGCACGGGAAATCATTTCCGCACCTGAACCCTTCCCTATATATATATTACAATATATTAACTACACAATATTATATGCATATTAAATTACCATATAACCAACATAGTCTGCGTGGTGGTTTAGCAACTTGTCCCTTAAGCATGAGGTTGGGGTTTGATCCCCACCTATGTGAATAGAGCAAATCTAGTCAATCCCCTACCACTTAGTGTGTGTGGGACGGGGAAAAAAAAAATTAAATTACTATATATATGAATATGTATTAACTATTATATATTATCATATCCATATACATTTACCTGTAATGTGGAAATTGTTTTCAGGAATTTCAATTTCAATGTTTGGTATAAAGTTCAAAATGTCCATTATTCTAGGGGATATTCAAACATCCCGGAATACCATATCTCAAACTTTAGACCTCCCACCTTCCACATAAGGGAACAACTAAATACTAGTGGAACACAACTTTATATATTAAAGTCGCCCACTAAATAGTTAATTGCATTATTAAAGTCGCCAACTTTATATATTAATTAATGTATAAAATAGGAAATTAAAGGAATTGTTAGTTATGAGGTTGATATGGAAGTGATTTGTAGGGAAGGGCAGGGTAAGAAGACCGACAAATAAAGCATAATCAAAGTTTGTAAAAATAATGCATTCATATCCTCAGATAGACCACTTTAATTTCTGATTATTAAAAAATATGAAGGAGAAATAATGCATTCATGTGATGTCCTCAATCACTTTAATTTTAGATATTTAATAATAAACTTTAGAAGTTTCTCTGATCTTTAGTTATTAATTAATAAAATTACAATAAAAACAAACATGGCAGCAAGCTAATTAGCTCTTCTCAGATAAGATCAGACTGTTGCTTGCCAAAACATATATGGCAGCAAGCTAGTTTCAGTGTGTAATACCAAAACATAAAACTACATACATACATGGCTTGTGTTGCTTTAACTTCTCTCATTAAAACCATTGAGATTCAGTTTCTTGGCCAAACACCAAGGGTTAGCCTGCACTCTCTCCATCATCATCATCATCATCAGGATCCAGCAGGAATCATCAACTCTTTCCTTGAAAAACTTTATTCTTTGCAAGCCCTTCTCCAGGTGGAATCCAGTGGTGATGGTGATGGTTATGCAGTGAAAGTGAGAGATTTAGAAATGGAAATCAGAGACTTTGCACTCAAAGCTGAAGACGATATTGAACTACACCTTAGCAACTTCATCCTTCTCGGGGGAGAGTATGGAGAAAAAGCTGCAACTTGCCATCAACTCCTCCTCCATCAAACTTTGCAAGAAGCTGCAAAATATGCAACAGACCTGTTGGAGTCATCAAAAACGTTGTTGGGTAGTGCTAGTATTGCTTTAACTATTCTCATCAAAAAAATTATGCATTACTTCCCAACGGTGTATCTTTGTGATAATGAAACAGCAATAAGAATGGAACATTTGTCGCGACATCTTTCTACCCTGCGACGCTGCTTATTGCAGGAGAGGAATTCCAATAATACTGCTGCTGCAATCAAAATATTGGAAACCAAAATCACAAACTTCGCACTCAAAACTGAACATCACCTCCAGATACAACTAAAAATCTTCCTTCTAGCCAGACACACCGGTACCATACATCAACAAATAGCTTCCCAGAAACTCCATCACACCTTGCTAGAAGCAGCAGAAAGCGCAACAGAGTTGTTGAACATAATCATCACCAGAAATGAAGTGGAAGTTGATGATGAGGCAAATCAAACTCAACCATCAAATACTTGGTTAAAACATGCTAGCGCCGCAAGTGTTGAGTCTCATGGATCCACCTCGCATGGCTTTCTAAAGCCTGAGGCCAGAATGGTTGGTCGTCACAGTGATTGTACACTCATAAAGAATGTACTCTTTTCTGACAGTTTTGATGTACCAGGTATAATCTCAATTGTCGGAATGGTGGGTATTGGAAAGACTACTGTAGCAAGAAATGTGTATGAAGATCCATCAGTTGCATCCTATTTCGATGTAAGAGCTTGGGTTACTATACCTCCTCCTCAACGCTACAATAAGACCAGAATGCTAAGCCAACTTCTTCACTCAATTACACCAGTAGAAAACCAAATGTAATTCAAAAGGGAAGCACTCCTCATGAACTACAAATGCAGGTACGCAAAAGCTTTGGGGGTAAGAAGTATCTAATTGTTTTGGACAACATTACGAGCGACCAAACTTGGGAGCAAGCTTGGACTGACATCTATGAGTGTGTTTCTAATGCATTAGATGGAAGTTACATATTACTAACCACTAGACACTACTTCGACCTAAATATCAATATGATACCATATATCCATATCCATAAGATGACTTTGCTAGATCCAAAAGAAAGCTGGGAACTATTTTGTAATATCCTTTCTATTGATGAAGAGCACTTGGCCCCTAAATTTGAAAAAATTAGGAACCATGTTGTGGAGAAATGTGATGGATTACCCCAGTTAATTGTTGAAGTTGCCAAGCGTTTATCTAAATGCAACAACATACAACAAGGGTGGAAAATGATTGAAAAGGAATTAGAGTCATTGGGACTTCTAGATCGCAATGCACTTAGTGTTAGTTACAATATGTTGCCACATCATTTGAAAGTTTGTTTTCTATACTTTGGAGTCTTCCCAAAACGTAAAAAAATTCTGGTTAAAATGCTTTTAAAGTTGTGGATTGCTGAGGGATTTGTGAAGATATTGAAACATAAGGAGTTAGAAGGTGAAGCTTATGAGTACTTACAAGAGCTTATTGATAGAAGTCTTCTCTTAATGGAAGATCGAAGTTCTGACGGCAAAATCAAAACTTGTAGAATGCACAGTGCTATGCATAGCTTCTGCGTAGTAGAAGCTCAAAAAGAAGGCATTTTATGTGCAGTAAATACTCAGCAACATTCAGGATTATCATTAAAATCATTTACAAATTCCTGTCGTTGGCTAAGTTCTTACTCACATAGTTTTGACCATTATGTGCTCCTTGGTACAAACATCCCTCGCTCCATTTTCTTCTTTCTTGAAAATCATGAAATGTTTGTTCCTCCCAAGTTGTTAAGAGTTTTGACTTTTGATACTTCAATATCACTTCAAAGACTGCCAGTGCAATTAGGAGATTTAGTTTTTCTGAGATATCTATCCATAACACAATGGTTTGAGGATCTGGATCATGTAGTGTCAAATAATCCAAATTTAGAGACACTTATTGTTTCTGGTAATGGAGCACCAATAGTCCATTTGCCATCTAGTATTTGGAAGCCACCAAACTTAAGGCATCTCGAACTTGGCAATTCATATATGGTAGATCCTCCAAGTGCAGATAAAAAGAATTTACAAACATTATCTTGGGTGGTGAGACCAATTCATTGCAGACAAAAGGTGTACAACAAGTTCCCTAACATAAAAAAGCTGAAAATATTATTGAAGGATGACATAGAGCCACCTAGTCACATTGGAGGATGTTGCAGCAATCCTATTATTTTGGATCATTATTTTAAATGTTTGGAAGGGCTTGAGAAGCTTAGCATTTCGGTTTCCATTGGTTGTAATGCAGCCCTTCCACAACAGTGTATGTATCCTTCAGGACTGAAGAAGTTGAAGTTGAGTGGAACTAATGTTTGTAAGGGGGATTTACATGTAATTGCGAAGTTACCCCAACTTAAGGTGCTCAAGTTGGAAAATGCCTTCCATGGAACAGTATGGAACTCACTATCTAAAAGAGGATTTCCTGTACTAATATTCTTTCTCCTTGAAGCTAAAGAACTCAAGCAGTGGGTAGTTGGCCAGAAGCACTTTCCAATGCTCAGACACTTAGTCTTAAAATCATGTAATTGTTTGGAACAGATCCCCATGCGTTTTGCAGAAATTTACACCCTAAAGTCAATTGAGTTGGAGGAGTGTAACTCTTCCCTTGACGCTTCTGCCAAGCAGTTAAAACAAAAATGAAGATCCAAGGATGTTCAGGTTAGAAGCAAATTAAAGCATGTTTCTTTATATTTCTTTTATATACTTTCTTTACAAAATCAGCTAGTATTCCTTTTTCTTCTTTTTTTTTTTTTTCTTTTTTTTTTTCTAATCTCATTTGTTTTTGTGCATTATTTTTCATAGATCAAAATCATTGGTCCCGAATATGATGACTCACATAATACACATACAGAATTGTCTATGTAAGATGACATGGACGGCCAGCCTCATAGTAAATAACTGTTGAAAAACGGTATGTGTTAGGTTACATGTGTCTTGAATTGCTCCTTTTTTTTTTTTTTTTTTTACATGCGAAATACATTACATATAGTTACATATACAAAAAATAAATTCACTTGTTAATATTTAATGATTTCTCATTAATGGAATTAAAAAACCTGCAGATCGAGTATCCAGAAGTTGCTCTTGAAAGATGGGCTCAAGAGCTTTGTGTTAAATAGACCGTGGATAACTTTTTATTAGCAAACATTATATTGTGAAGGAGAAGAATTGAAGATGTATGTTGGTCGTCATTAAAGATCATGATCTACTATTACTTCATGAGTATATGTGACTGGGCAAGGAAGGTGTTTCATCTCATCTGGTGCCTATATGTGATGATTATACTACTTTAATTTATATCTCTGTTTCTTTTATCTACCTCTTGCAATATAATTAATCTTGAGTAGTAATGTGCTTTTGTAGATTGGTATGTCACTTGAATACCTTTTTGAAATATTTTTCCAAACTGGGAAGCTATATTGCAAGTAGTCAAGTATTGAAGGTTTAGAGGTAAGAAGACTTGATTAGTTATTTCCTTCTAATTGAAGAATGTATGTGTTTTGTTTCAACTAAAACTTTAAATTCATATATAGTAAGACTACACTTAGCTTATTATTTTTATATATATTTTGTTCAATAGTTGTCCCTCTCACTAACTAATTGATATTGATTTGCAAGGCTTAGCATTTCGGCTTCTATTGGTTGGAATGCAACCCTTCCAGAAGTGTGATTGTATCCTTGAGGAGGTGTTTGCTAACGTCATGAAGAATATTGATTACTTTTTTCTTGATAATCAATATCCTCTGGGAGTTACTTTTTTCTTGATATAAAATAGACAATATTGATTATTTATTTAAACATATAAAATAGAGAACAACTTACCTATGAATTTCGCAACTTGAAAGTGGACGAATTTGAGATTTCAGAGCTTGGGGAAGAAAAAGACCTTCAATGGTATGTATAAGAATAAAATAATGACTGTTGCGCAATGGGTTTCAACATAAGAAGCGGATTGTAATTTGAAATTCTTATTTTACCCCTCTATTATTAAATTGTTTTTAAGTTTTCCATTAGCTGCAAACAGAATATTAACGCTAAGGACCAAACTCACCACTTTGCTCATAACTGGGGACTAAACTTGGATACTATCATAACTTAGGGATTGAGTCGGAACTGGGTTATAACTCAGAAACTAAAGATGCAATTTTCCCTATTATATATATATATATATATATATATATATATATATATATATATATATATATATATATATATATATATATATAAAGTGTCAAATTGGCCCCCTAAGTCACATGGATAGTGCAATTGGGTCCCCTAAGTTAAAAAAAAGAGAAAAAGAAAAAAAAAAGTTTCAATGAAGTCCTCTAAACCGGCAAAATAGTTCAATTAAGTCCAAGTTGACTTATTTAATCAGGTTAAAGCCATGTGATATTGACACGTATCTTTTTATTTATTTCTAGATCTGGAACGAGGGCGGCGGCCAAGGCAGTGGGAAACTAAATCACCCAGTAATCTGAATTCTTCGGATTTGAGATCTCTTGCCTATTCAATCTTTTTCCTTCTTCTTGTTATTGGATATCTCGTTACACATTTTCTCATTTTTTGCCGAACTATTTACTATATTTCATACGTTTCGGATATAGCACGTCCCCCCTTTTTTTTTTTTTTTATAAAGACTAGAAATTACTGAATCAACTGCTCCTCCAGAATGGCCGGTAATACCAATTAATACCATTGTGTTTGTATTATTGTTGTGCACGGTTGCTTTTTGTGGCTTTCATTTAGATTCAATTTTAAATGCTATTCTATTATCGTATAAAATACATTGCTTTGGACAAAATATTTTGTACACCAAAATATTTTGATTTTCTTCCCAACGTACTACCTTCTCTTTTTAATTTTAAAATTATGTCAACACTTCCTCTAAGGGGGTGTATTCAATCATGACTTTTGTAGAGTTTTAAAGACTTTTAAAATGATTGATTTTAATAAACTTTGATTGATTTTCATAGAGTCGTTCAAAACTTTTTAAAACTTTATAAGATTCTATAAAAGTCTATATAAAAACATTCATAGACTTTTATCAACTTTTTATTTTTAAAAATCTACAAAAGTCTTTGAAATTCTAAATTGAATACATCCATACAAACTTTCAATGATTTTAATTCTTATCATTTATAATTTTCTTACTAAACATTTATAATATATCATAAAATTCTTCTTATTATATAGTTCTTCCCCCACATCAACATTCTCAACATTATTATTTTTATCCATATTATGCTGAGACTTATATGCTAATTACTTATAGAGAAAATTTCAATTTTGGTCCACTGACTATTGGAGTTGTTTTAATTGCAACACTTGACTTTCAAAAATGTTAATTTAGTACCTTGACTATGCAATTTTTATCAATTTTGATCACGCCGGCCAAATTGCCGGCCAAATCTCACCGGAAAAATTTAATATGGCAAATAATGAGGGTATTTTAATCATTTTACTCATGTTCTTTCTTCTCCGATGAACTTCCCTCCATTTCCGGCGAGATTCCTTCTCCGATGGTGTTGATGAAATGCCGCAGGGAATATTGATAAATGGGCAGTTTCCAGGGCCGTCAATTGAGTGTGTGACCAACGACAACTTGATTGTTAACGTTTTCAACAGTTTGGATGAACCATTTCTCCTTTCTTGGTACATAACTCTCTTCAATAGTAATTCTTGAACGTGTTGATCTAGCACTTGTGCCTTCTAGTATTAGTTTTTCTGTGCAATTTCTTTCAAAATTCAAGAAATTTAGAGCAAAGAATACAGCTTTGTGTTTTCTGTAGTCTGTAGATGCATCCTTGTATTTACCCACTAGATCTGCCCTGTTAGTTGAAGAACAACTAGGCTATTTAGCCCGAGAAGCTTATCGGAGAAGGAATCTCGCCGGAAATGGAGGGAAGTTCATCGGAGAAGAAAGAACATGAGTAAAATGACTAAAATACCCTCATTATTTGCCCTATTAAATTTTTCCGATGAGATTTGGTCGGCAATTTGATCGGCGTGACCAAAATTGATAGAAATTACCAAATTAACATTTTTGAAAGTCAAGTGTTGCAATTAAAACAACTCCAATAGTCAGTGGACCAAAATTGAAATTTTCTCTTACTTATATATATTATTAATAAACATCAAAAAAAAAAAAAAAAAAAAAAAAAAAAAAACTATTTCATTAGAAATTAATAACAATATTGAACCATAAAATTTATAATAAAAGAATTGATCAAATAAAATATTTAAAAATATAATTACAAGTTGTATAAAAAAAATCTAATATATATATATATATATATATATATATATATATATATATATATATATATATATATATATATATATATATATATATATATATATATATATATATAATTATACTTGATACATTGTTAGCCATCACGCAAAGACCTATTATTTGCAATAGCAATTTAAGACAGTGAACAACAACAATGTGCTACTGTTTGCAACTCCAAATTGTTGTTGCAAACAGTAGTTCGCTATTCGTAGTAACATGTTGTTAAAAAATATATATATATATATATATATATATATATATATATATATATATATATATATATATATATATATATATATATATATATATATATTACGAATATAAACATAAAAAGAATAAAAATCAAAATATATAAGTATTTATATGAATATTATGAAACATATTCTAAAATTTGACGATGAAAAATTTGCTTTGTTAATGTATTTAAGGAGAATTAGAGAAAGTTAGGGATAAAAATTCTTAGAAATAAATAAAAATCAATATAAACAAGCAATAATGAAGTAAAAATAATATTATTTCGAATTTTTAGAGGAAGATTGTAAAGTTTATGAAAGAGAGAAAAATTGGTAGAGTTTAGGTATGAGGAAAATATAGGATAATGAAGAAAAAAATAATTTTATTGAATTTAGATAGGTTTATAAAGTTTAAATAGGGAGAAAAAAATAGAGTTTAAATAGAGAGAGAAAACATTCCGAAAGAAAATTTTGAAATCTTGGGGTTGATGGTCGGATTTTAACTATTTATATTTGAGAAGGAAAAGTCTATAAAAGTCCTAAAATTAAAAAGTCTACAAAAGTTCATATCTTTTTGAATACCACATGACTTTTAAAGACTTTTTAAAAGTCTTAATAGAATACTACATGACTTTTAAAGACTCTTTAAAAATCTTGATTGAATACCGCCTGACTTTTAAAGACTCTCTAAATGTTTGAATTGAATACCTCCAAACTTTTAAAATTCATAAATGTCTTTAAAACTCTATGAAAGTCATGATTGAATACACTCCCCTAAGATTTTTTATGTTCATATATACTTTCTCAATATATTGAAGCACAACGAGTCAATAACGCATCCACTGAGACTCCATTTGACTTTCCATTTGGGAGAGTCACTTCATGCCACTTGACCACAAGGTCTTTGGCCACTTCCTCTAAATTACTTGCACAATTAATTAAGTGAAAATGATTACATTTTAAATTATTTTACTTGCACACTTACACTAAAGTATGAGTTATTTACAAAAATATCATTATATTTTTTAAAATAGCATATGATTCATTAGATGTGGACAGATGAATGACTGTGATTGGTTATCATTCCTCTCTTGGGCGTCCGTTCTCACCTGAACGCGCGCATATATATATATATATATATATATATATATATATATATATATATATATATATATATATATATATATATATACATACTTGCACACTTACACTAAAGTATGAGTTATTTACAAAAATATCACCATATTTTTTAAAATTACATATGATTCATTAGATCTGGACAGATAAATGACTGTGATTGGTTATCATTCCTCTCTTGGGCGTCCGTTCTCACCTGAACGCGCGCATATATATATATATATATATATATATATATATATGGAAGGGATCAGGTGCGGGGAGGGTTTTCCGTGCGGTTGTGCGGGTGGACGCACATTAAGCATTAAACTGACGCACTTCAAGTACCCAGCACACAAACGAAACACCTTAAGAACACAAACCCACGCACCTTAAGCACAAAACTCATACACCTTAAGCACAAAACACATGCACCTTAAGTTTCAACAACAACTCACATTAAGTACAAAACTCTCGCACCTTAAGCACAAAACACATGCACCTCAAGTTTCTACAACTACTCACATTAAGCACAAAACTCACGCACCTTAAGTACAAGACTCACGCACCTTAAGCACAAGACTCACGCACCTTAAGTACAAAACTCACGCACCTTAAGCACAAACTCATGCACCTTAAGTTTCAACAATTACTCACATTAAGTACACACACATGCACCTTAATTAAGCACAAAACTCATGCACCTTAAGCACAAGACTCACGCACCTTAAGTACAAAACTCACGCACATTATTCACCGCACAACCTCACGGGAGACACTTAACCGCACTGAACTTAATTATATATATATATATATATATATATATATATATATATATATATATATATATAAACTAAGAACTAATCTCAGCCTTACAGCTGTAAAAATTGGACATATCGGATCGGATTTTAAAAAAATACAGTAACATTTTCGTAATTAACTTCAATTTTACTTTGCAAACTTGAACACTTAAATATGTAAATCTAGATGAATTTTTAAAAATCAATATAAAAAAAGAAGCTAAATTTTAAATCTAAACCGTAAATGTTAAACCTAATCATTAAAAAGTGAACCACTAAACAAAATAAAACAAAAAACTCAATCCTTAACTTTACTCTAAAATCGAAACTTTAAGTGCAACGCACTTTTGCATTTTCGCAAGTGCAATATTTTCATACTAAATGTGCAAAAAGTTAATACTTAAATGTGCTATATGTAAATACTAAATGTGCAAACCTGGAAAATTCTAATAAAAGTGTTCAAGTTTGCATAGTAAAGTTGGTGATAACTACGAAAATGTCATCGTATTTTTTTAAATCAGATCTGGTCTGTCCGATTTTTCTAGATGTAAGGCTAAGATTAGTTTTTAGTTTTCTCCTAAGGACTTGTTCTCATATGATCAAATAATGTTACACATAAAAGGAAAGAAATAATTGGTAGTTTAATTAGTGAAGAGCCTGAAAGGAATGAATCATATGTAATTAGAGGATAATTGACTAAATATTAGTATAAGAAAACTATGTATATTAGAATATATCATTGCATTGTAGTGTTAGAATAATTGTAGTAGTCTCATTATTATAGGTCTTAGTATGAATAGGTCTTAGTAGTCTAATATTATTTCACCATCAATGGGAATTGAGCCGTCCGATCCCCCTGTTTCTTGGCATTAGTTTCTTTTGAAGAGTGATCTTCCAAAATTTGATGGAAGGACTCTCATGCTTGAATTTTTCAGTCACGATAATTTTTTAAACATCATAATGTGTCTCATGAACAACGTCTTTTTAATATTTTTTTTTACGGTTCATGGTCTAATTATTGCGTAATCTTACATTATAATCTCACGATAAAGATATACAAAATAAAATTGTCATAATATTACAATGTTAATTTAATTTAATCCTAATGTCACTCATAAAGTTTTTTTTTTAAAATGTTTTCAAAAAAAAAAAAAAAATCATTAACTTAGTTTACACTGCCAAGCACCTTGTGCTCAGATGGCATGTAGTGACTCTCTTATATAGGAGGTCATGAGATCGAGCCTCAGTGGAGACATTGTTGACTCTTTGTGCTTCAGTAAGTTGAGAAAGTATGTGTTCATGTAATAGAGTTACTAGCATTCAAAAAAAAAAAATCCACACCGAATTTTTAAAAAAAACAAAACAAAATTTTTTAAGTTTCATTGATCTTTATTTTTCATCGCAACTAGAGCACCTTACAAGTTCTTTCAACATCTTAATTTTGGGTGGAATTTTTGTCTTAAATCCGCCAATAACTTCATGACCAAAACCATTTTCACCTTCAAGCCTTGAAAGCTCTTCAACATTCCATACATATTCTAACCCAAACCGTTGATTCCCTTCAAACATATCACAAGTCCCAACAACACACAAATCACCCTGTAATTTCAGTATTCGTGTTGTATATTGTGTCTAGATAATATTTCAGTATGATTCTGTTAGAGTGATTGACATAGCACTGTCGTAGATCAGTCAGTAGATCAGTGAAAAGTCTTGGTGCGAAAATTAAATCAAACAGAAGTAAAAGACACATAATATTGTTTACCCAGTTCGATACAACAGTATCTACGTCTGTGAGACGATCACCGATGCGTCCAATCCACTAACTCATAATCTAATATACAAAGGTAGAGAAAAACGATCTCACCCAAGTGCCCCACACAAGGTCAGTACCCAGTGTACAGAGTTTTAGTGGATTGTTGAAGTCAGGGAGCCGCGCATCCAGAAGTCCAATGAAATCCCTTCAATGGAGAGCTAACTCTAATGCAGTCCGCTTCACTGACGCAGTCTCACGTTGTTCCCACAACTGAGTGAACTTCGCGTCCACAGATTTAAGCATGATTGATTCTTCTCAAGTCCATCTTCTTAAGCACCATGAACTGTATTTCTTGAGAAGGAATGGAATAACCAGAGCTGTGTATTCTTTTAGAATTGAGAGTGTCGGCTTCAAGGCATTCAACCCTATGCATAAATACTTCTTGTCTTTGATTCTCTCCTAAAATAACTCTGGTTGTAAAAGGTAGGACTTGTATAGCTAATCAATCTTGATTCTTTAAGGAGATTTCGTCCATACCTAAGGAGAGATGATTTACTGATATTCTTTCTTGAAATATCACCTCAAAACCACGTTTGCCAGCTCATACGCGTCTTCAATAGATGATCCCCAACTGTTTTAACTCTGAGACGTTCTGTCAGAATACCTGATCAATCAGAACTTCAGTCTTCAAACTCTGACAGACTCTAAAACAGAAAACCTATCTAATTTGCCATAATAATTTGGCCAATTACATGTTGGGGTTTTAGACTTAAAATACTAACAAACTCCCCCTTTGACTATTATTTGGCTAAACAACTTAATAAAAACGAAAGACATGCTTTAAAGAAATTAAATCAAAGATAGGTTAACTCTGGCAGCAGTTTACACACAAACTCCCTCTGAATAACAACTACTCCCCCTTAAACCAATTACTCCCCATCAACTACTCCCCCTTAAACCAATTACTCCCCCTGAGTTCCTCACTACTCCCCCTTTTTTGCGAAATGATAAACAAAGAAGCATCAAGTTGTAGGAGGATCTCCACACTCAGCGAGCAACACAGAAGTATGAGAACATATCACTTCAGATTTTCTGACCCAAATCTGTCTCTTGAAAGGAGTAATGAATTTATTCATATACTTTTCCTCTCTTTGATCCTTATAGAAGTAGTAGCACTCTGGTCTGGTGTGACCTCTGATCTGGCAATAATGACATGTAGGAGTATAGTTTCTGAGTTTGAAATGCTTGCATTTCATCTTGGAGTGAAGAGACTGAAATTTAGTGCAAACATATTCAGGCTCAGTAGTGGAAGCAGAAGTGTTCCCTTTCACGAACACAGGAGCAGACCTAGACAATTGACCCTTTTCAAAACCAAGACCAGTTCTACTGTTAGACTTTCTGCCTGAGTCTAAAATCTTGTCCAAAGTAGAAGTAGTATCCATCATCTTAATGTTTTTCTTCAAATCTTCCAGTTCCTTTACCAGCTTTCCTTCTCTAGATCTGATCTGAGTAATAAGATCATCTTTCATAACTATATCAGCATTTAGTTTCTTCAACTGTTCCTCACGTTGTCTAAGATTTTCATTCAAATTTTTGTTGACCTTCACCAATTGTTCCTAGCTAGAAACAAGCTTAGCAAACTCCTTTTCTAACTGAGTATGTCTTTCTTCAAAATCGTCTGAAGACATGTAGGCTTCATCATCCTCATTGCAGTCTGAGTGAACTTCTGATGCAGTGAAGAGTGCAACAGAGTTCCCAGTATTTTCATCAAACACTTGGTCTGCACTTTTCTCTTTGTCACCACTTAGGGGTGAAGCAGACATGGATTTCTTCCTCTTTAGGTATGTTGCACATTCTGCCTGAGTATGACTAAACCCTTCACATTCCCAACATTGAATTGACCGATTTAGGGCTTTACTTGTACTGTTTGATGCATTCTTGGACTGACCAGACTTCAAAACTGAAGGAGTTGACTCAAATTTCTGATTTGTTGAGTTTCTACCCTTGGATTGATTCCTATTAAACTGTCCCTGACCTTTTTGACTGAATCCCTTTGAAATCTTTTTGAAAATCTTCATAAGCAAAGCTAGGGATTCATCATCGACATCTTCAGTGTCAGATTCTTGATCAGCGTCAGTAATGAACGCCACTGATTTTCCTTCTCTTACTGACCTAGGGTTATCATCAGCCAGCATTTGAAGTTTGTAAGTGTGTAGACTACCCATTAGTTCACCAAGACTCTTCTTCTCCCAGCCTTGATTCTCTTGAATTGTTGTAACCTTTATATGAAACCTCTTGGGCAGTGAGCGATGAACTTTCTTGACCACCCTTTCTTCAGAGAATGGTTCGCCAAGAACGGATGCCCTATTCATTAAATCATGTACCTGACTATGGAAATCTGAGATATTCTCCTCTTCATTCATCTTCAGGGCTTCGAATTATGAAAGAACCATTTGTAATTTTGACTGCTTTACATCATCGGTTCCTTCGTATCGAGTTTGCAAGATCTCCCACGCCTTCTTGGCTTCTTTCACACCAGTGACTTGGGTGAATACAGACTCATATAATGATCCCACAATTGAATTCAATGCTTTGCTATTTTAATCTGAGAGAGTTAATTCATTAATTGACCATTCCTCTACTGGTTTACGGATTGTCGTACCCATTGGTCCGTCTTTTGTAGGGGGTGTCTAACCAGTAATCACAGAACGCCACACTCTAGCTCCTTGGGCTTGAAGATAGATTTCCATTCTGGCTTTCCAGAATGAGTAATTATTACCATCCAACAGAGGTGGACTCTCCATCTGTCACAAATGACTTAAATAGCAGTTTGTCCGCCAGAAAAGTAAAAGCACACGAAAGTACATAAATATAGTTCCCTTTCGGATCAAGTCACTATGTAGACTTAAAAGCTCTGATACCACATGTAATTTCAGTATTCGTGTTGTATATTGTGTCTAGATAATATTTCAGTATGATTCTGTTTGAGTGATTGAATTAGCACTGTCGTAGATCAGTCAGTAGATCAGTGAAAAGTCTTGGTGCGGAAATTAAATCAAACAGAAGTAAAAGACACATAATATTGTTTACCTAGTTTGATACAACATTATCTACGTCTGGGGGACGATCACCGATGCGGCCAATCCATTAACTCATAATCCAATATACAAAGGTAGAGAAAAACGATCTCACCCAAGTGCCCCACACAGGGTCAGTACCCAGTGTACAGAGTTTTAGTGGATTGTTGAAGTCGGGGAGCCGCGCATCCAGAAGTCCAATGAAATCCCTTCAATGGAGAGCTAACTCTGATGCAGTCCGCTTCACTGACGCAGTCCGACGTTGTTCCCACAACTGAGTGTTCTTCGCGTCCACTGATTTAAGCATGATTGATTCTTCTCAAGTTCATCTTCTTAAGCACCATGAACTGTATTTCTTGAGAAGGAATGGAATAACCAGAGCTGTGTATTCTTTTAGAATTGAGAGTGTCAGCTTCAAGGCATTCAACCCTAACTTCCGAAGGCTTGTATGCATAAATACTTCTTGTCTTTGATTCTCTCCAAAAATAGCTCTGGTTGTAAAAGGTAGGACTTGTATAGCTAATCAATCTTGATTCTTTAAGGAGATTTTGTCCATACCTAAGGAGAGATGATTTACTGATATTCTTTCTTGAAATATCACCTCAAAACCGTGTTTGCCAGCTCATACGCGTCTTCAATAGATGATCTCCAACTGTTTTAACTCTGAGATGTTCTGTCGGAATACCTGATCAATCAGAACTTCAGTCTTCAAACTCTGACAGACTCTAAAACAGAAAACCTATCTAATTTGCCATAATAATTTGGCCAATTACATGTTGGGGTTTTAGACTTAAAACACTAACACACCCATAACCATTTTCCGCTCTCTAATATTATTTCACCATCAATGGGAATTGAGCAGTCCTATCCCCCTGTTTCTTAGCATCATAATGTGTCTCATGAACAACGGCTTTCTGGTGTTTTTTTTTACGGTTCGTGGTGAAGCCTTTGAATGGTTTCATTGGATGAAAAGTAATGGGTTGTTGAGTGGGATGATTTTCTTAAGTAGGTCAAGTTTTGTTTTGATTTGGTTTATTTTAAGGACTTAACAGTTACGATTTTCTAAGTTACATTAAGCTCCAACTATAGAAGTGTATCAGGCTGAGTATGAAAAACTTCCCCCGCTAATTCCAAATGAAGGTCAACAACATGAAGTGGGGTACCTAGAGCATCATTGAATATTACAAGACAAAGTGCGAGAATAGTTTAGACGTGGATCTCACACTAGAGAAACATGTAACACTTTCACAAGATCATGCATCAGTAGAGGTCATGTAAGTATTACAAAACAAGGCAAGTCAAGATAGTAGGTCATCTAGAAGCCATGATCACATTCAAAAATCGTTTGAATCATTTTCTTCTACCAATCGACCACTAGACATGATGGCATGAACTTCCGCCACATATATGGTTCTATTTTATCCCTCTTTACACCATGAGGTCAAGGTGCTTTTTGAAGGGGTGGAGAGTGAGTGATACGCATAAAAAGAAAGAAATAATTGGTGGTTTAATTAGTGGAGAGCCTCAAAAGAATGAATCATATGTAATTAGAGGATAATTGACTAAACATTAGTATAAGGAAATTATGTATATTAGAATATATCATTACCTTGTATAGTTAGAATAATTTTAGTAGCCTAATTATTATAGGTCTTAGTAGAGAAAATTTCACTTTTGGTCATATAACTATATATTGAGGTGTTGTTAATTTCATTTCATGAAATTTCAATTTAATATCGTAACTATTCAATTTTTCTCAATTTTAATCACTTTGGTCAAATTGTCGGTGAAAGTAGCCAAAAAAATTTAATGGGTAAATTTAGTCTTTTGGCATTTCTCTTTCCTTTCTTCACCATTTCTTCACTGAACATTCGATTCAGCTTTGTGTTTTCCCCTTCCAGCATTTTATTTCCACCTTTTTGAAATTCAATTAATCTTCTGGATTTAAAAGTTTGGTTTATTTACAATCTGTGTTCCGGATTTATTAGATTGTGGGTTCTCGAATGAAATGCTCTATCTTGGGTTTAAATTGAAATCTCGGAATAATTCGTTGTATAAAGAGACCAGATTTCTAGCAGAAAATAGTAAATCTGATGCGTTGAAAAGATTCGAGATGCAGAAAATAGTTAACACTTTTTTGCTAAAAGTTTGTAACTTTTGACTTTAAAAAAAAAAAAAAAATTACTTTGTCGAATTCTGAATTTGGTTGATTTTGTTGAACAAAAATGTAGAAGAAGAAATGGCAGAACTGAAGAAAAAGCAGGGGGTTTTACCAAGGTCAACCAGCTTCACTCTTTGGATACTGGGGTTAACCTCACTGGCTCACTGTAAAAGTTGTGAGTTCAAAGCAGATAGCAAGGCCGTTTTGCTGAATGTTTGGTGGGAGATGAGACGTATTAAGGTCAATTTATTAGGACTCTATGTATTTGAGTTAGATTATGATTCTTTATCTCAGTCTTCCTGAGTCTCTTTATATATACATGTAATCTGTACGTTTATAATGATATTACTCAATACAATTTATTCAGTTCTCATCTGGTATCAATTAGCTAGTGTTTCTATCTCAAATTTGCTAATTCCTATTGTCCATCCGCCACTGCTTCCATGCTTCGTTCTTCGCTATGATATGGATGATAAGCTTTCAAATTCGCCGTCAGAATGTCAATCCAAAGCAAAGCTCAATTTGGAAATTTCAAATTAGTGAATATGTTTTAATGTTTTAGTGCTACTATGTAGTCCAAAGCAAAAGACCGCCACTAATGATGAGGAGATCCGCCGACATCCTCTTCGTACACGCAGCCCCCATCGTGGATACTGAAATCAAGGGCCACAAATTTTTTCAGCGGTGTTGATTCAGACTCGATCAAGCAAAATGCCGCAGTGTGGTGGACGTAACTTTAATGTTCAGTGTCAAATTTGTAATGATTATGGCCACGTGGGAGCTAATTGTTTTTAGCGCTATGATGATCCGTATCAAATTTGTAATGGTTTTGGTCACACTGGAGCCAATTGTTTTTGGCGCTATGATGATTCGTGTCAAATTTGTAAAGATTTCGCTCACACAGGAGTCAATTGTTTTCAGCGTTATTCAGGGGCTCCGGGTTCTCAGGCTAATTGGTGTTTCAGGATGGTTTGAGAACTAAAACCTCGTCAAATTCTCATACTTGGGTTCCGGACACTGGAGCCACAAATCATGCAACTCCAAACATAGCTGCCCTTAGCTTTCTACCTCGGAGAAGTACACTGGTAATGACACTTTACGTGTCGGTGATGGTATGAGTCTTTCTATTAGTCATGTTGGTCATGCTACTTTTGATACCCCTTCTAGGTTTTTTATGATGTCTGATATATTGCATGTTCCTGGTCTATCTACCTCTTTATTATCTGTTCAACGTTTTGCTACAGATAACAATGTGTTCTTTGAGTTTCATCCTTCTTTTTTTCTTGTGAAAGATATCACCACCAAGGAAATCCTCTTACGGGGCAGTAGTTCGGGTGACCTATACACTTTGCCTGTTTCAAGTTCGTCTCCTTCCGCGTTTCTCTCTGCTTGGGCTTCCGCTTCGGTTTGACATGATCGTTTGGGTCATCCTCATCAGCGTGTCCTTAGTCAAATTCTTCAGTCTTGTCCGGTTAGTGGCTCTAGTTGTACTATTTGTTGTAATTCTAATTTATGTTCAGCGTGTCAATTGGGAAAATCTGCACGTTTCTCTTTAGCACGTGTTGAGTCTAATAGTTCCGATGTTCTTGATTTGATATACACTGATATTTGGGGACCAGCTCCTTTGCTATCCTCCAATGGTCATCGTTTTTTTGTCATCTTTGTTGATGATTATTCTCATTACACCTGGTATTTTCCTATGAAGCATAAATCTGATCGTTATGTCATATTTGATAAGTTTCGTGCTATGGTTGAGCGATCCTTCAATCGTAAGATTAAATCCATACAGTTGATATAGGAGCTGAATATAAAAAGTTACATTCCACCTTGGCTCAACTAGGCATTATTCATAGACAATTTTGTGCATACACTCATGAACAAAATGGTCGTGTTGAAAAAAAAAAAAAAAACACAGACACATTATTGAAACAGGTTTAGCTCTCTTGAGTCATGCTTTTGTTCCCTCTAAATTTTGGGATTATGCATTTGAGACTGCGGTTTATTTAATTAACAGGATGCCATCTACTGTGTTAAATAAATCAAGTCCTCATCTCATGTTACATAAATCTCCTCCATCATACTCTTTTCTTCATGTCTTTGGCTGTCTATGCTATCCTTACCTACGTCCATATAACCGTCACAAAATGTCTTACAGATCTTCTCCTTGTGTCTTTCTTGGCAATCCTGAGTCATTTAGGGGCATAGGTGCATGGACTTATAGACTAACAAGATATATGTATTCAGGCATGTTCGGTTTGATGAAGGAGTTTTTCCTTTCAGTGCTAAAAGTATTTTGCAGGCACCTTTGGTTCAGACAAATCAATTGTGGGTAGAATTTGTGCTTGTTCCAGTCCCGCCCGCTGCTACGGTTCAGCATGCACTGCCCTAACCGGCCTCGGCTCACACTAACCAGCCGGAACTAGCCCAGGCCGAGCACACTGAGCTCGCTGAAACAGTGGCTGTCACCCGACCCGAGGCCGGCTTAGGGGGCGGTCTACACGGCCAACGGTCCGGACGCGTACCATGACTACTCCGAGCCGTTCTGAGGCTCCCCTTTTGGCTCTCTCTACTTAGGTTTGCCTTACTAAACCTACTTGTTATACACATGCAGTAAAACATAGTGAGTGGCGCAAGGCAATGGATGAAGAGTTTAATGCACTTCTTCAAAATGAGACTTGGTGTCTCATTCCATCATAGTCAGATATGAATGTTATTGGATGCAAATGGGTTTTTTGCACCAAAAGAAAAGCTGATAGATCAATTGAACGATACAAATTAAAGCAAGGTTAGTAGCCAAAGGATTTAATAAGTACCTGGACAAGATTTTTTTACACATTCAGCCCATTAGTCAAACCCACAACTGTCAGGTTACTTCTATCTCTAGCTATATCCTCTGGTTGGGTTGTTAAGCAGCTTGATGTGCACAATGCCTTTTTGAATGGAAAATTATCTGAAACTGTTTATATGAAGCAACCACCTGGATATATTGATAAATGGTTTCCTAATCATGTTTGCCTATTAAAACGCTCTCTATATGGATTAAAACAAGCCCCTAGAGCTTGGTTTAATCGCTTGCATGCGTTTTTGATGTCAGTAGGGTTTAAAGCTTCAAAAATATATGTATCTTTATTTTACTACTCGCAAGATTCAGGCGTCATTTATGTTCAAGTATATGTTGATGATATTCTTGTAATGGGCAATGATCATAATCTTGTTAGTACTTTACTAGCAGAATTGTCATCTGAATTCAAGATTAGGGATCTTGGCGAACCTGGCTTCTTTCATGGGATTGAAATTGTTAAGTGTGATGATGGAATTTTGCTTTCTCAATAAAGATACATGACAGATATTTTAAAACGTGATGGCATGACAGACTGTAAATCTTTAGCCACTCCTATATCTATTTCGAAATTCATTGTCTTTAATGCAGACTTATATGATGATGCTACACATTATAGGAGTTTGGCTGGAGCTTTACAGTATCTTACGGTTACTCGTCCAGATCTGTTTTTTGCGGTCAACCAACTCTATCAACACATGCATGCTCTTACAGTCTCTTATTGGGAGAAATTGAAACGTGTACTAAGGTATGTAAAGGGAATTGTTACTTATGATCTGTGTAAGGAATTCAGTGTCTAGAGATTTACATGCTTTTTCTGATACTGATTGGGTTGGATGTCCTGAGGATCGTAAGTCAACTACTGGTTATGCTGTTTTTCTTGGTTCCAATCTTATATCATGGGTATGGAAGAAACAAAGAACTGTTGCTAGATCATCTACTGAGGCTGAATAGAAAGCTCTAGCAGATGTCTGTGCTGAGGTAATTCGGATTCTCTCTCTGCTGCGTGAAATTGGCATGACGGATGTGTCTACTCCCAAGTTGTGGTGTGATAATCTTGGTGCTACATACATGTGTGCAAATCCTATTTTCCATGCTCGAACTAAGCATGTAGAAATTGATTATCACTTTGTTAGAGACAGAGTTGCAAATGGAGATATACAAGTTAATTTTATTTCGACTAAGGATCATCCCAACTGGCAGATATCTTTACAAAAGCTCTACCTAGTCCTAGATTTTCTTTTCTTAGAGACAAGATACAAGTCACTATTGTACCATGTGCTTGAGGGGGAGTATTATGACTCTATGTATTTGAGTTAGATTATGATTCCTTATCTCAGTCTCCCTGAGTCTCTCTCTTTATATAACTTGTAATCTGTACATTTGTAATGATATTACTCAATACAATTCATTCAGTTCTCATCCAATGAAGGGTGTTTGGTTCATAGATTTACACAGTTACAAGATGTTTGGTTCACTGTAATTTAGCTATAGTTGAATTGGAATTCAATGGATGTCTCAATTACGTTGTTTGGTTGGAGGAAATTGCAATTCTCTCCTTTTGTTGAATTGCAATTCAATGGATGTGAGAAAGGAAAAATAGATGAAATGACACTACTACCCTTGGTTATTAATTATTACTACTTCGTATTATTATTACACAAAGGTATTTTAGTCTTTATATCACTTCTTTCCTTCTCAATTCCAATAATTATATTTCTCCTTACCAAGCATCGTAATTTGAATTCATACTTTATTCTCACCTTATTCTTTTCCCACTGAATTACAATTCCTTTCCCCCTTAATTCATTCATTCTAACCAAACGCCCTCTTAGGGCATCCTCAATAGTGTGGATTTTGGTGTGGATTTTGAGGAGTTTTTGTAAGTGTGATTAGGAAAGAGAAAATAGGATGGGAGGGAAAAAAATTAAAATTAAAAGTTGTAAAAGAAAAAAAATAAAGTGATTTACGCGCCCAGAAATGCACGCGCCAGCCTGGGCGCGAGAGTTGCGCCTCACGCATGTGAGGTGCAACTCTCCATTCAAATTGTGGGTCCCACATTCTGATAATTTTTGGGGTGCTTACAGGAGCAAAAAAACAATCTCTCTCCTCTTTATATCTCTTCCAACTCACCCTTCTTTCCTAAAACATTGTGCCAAAATCCCTCCAAAATCCCCTTTTGGGGATGCCCTTAATGTTTAGTTGATAACTTTTTTAAATATGAGATTTGATTACCCTTTCAATAAAAAGATGTGATTACTCCTTCCATTAAAATTTTCATTCCCTAATTAAAAACATGTGTCAAGGTTATCAAAGAGAACTTTCTGGGCGAGATTTGACCGACTACCTAGTCGACTAGGCGACGAGTATTAAATAAATAAATAAAAATAATATATATATATATATATATATATATATATATATATATATATATATATATATATATATATATATATATATATTTGAAAATATCTTGTCTTGTGCAGCCTTTTTGCTGGCTTATTTACTTCAAGCTGTCTTTAGTAGATGAATAATTTTTCCTAGAATAGTGAGAAGTCTAGTATTTATTGTATATTGAAAATATCTTGTCTCAGCTTTTTGCAACCTTATTTACTTCAAGTTGTCTTGAGAAGATGAATAGTTTTTCCTAAAATAGTGAGACGTTAGTATATATTGATAACATGCCAGAGTGAGGTAGTCGGCTTTGCTAGGAACAGGAGGACGACGCCGGAGCTCGAACCGCGCCGCCATCGGAGCCACCGCTGCCCCGCTGCTCCAACGCCACGCGCCGGCGCGTGAGGCAAATTCCAACGAGTTCTCCGACTGGAAATTACACCGGTCAACTCGCCTTAGTGTGTAGGTTCTGCCCATGTATGTTTTCTGGAGTTTTGGGTTGTATTCTATACTTAGGCGAAGCAAGCACATTAGGCGTTCAGTCTCAACAGACCGGACGCCTAGGCAACACCTAGATAACACTGACATGTATCATTCCAACTTATTAGTAATCTGATTTTTTAAGTTTGAATTAGTGTTTTTATATTTTTGTTTTAATTTTTTTTGTTCATATTGGTGCTTTGGATGTCATTATATTATAAATTGCCTTGATTTTGTTTTTATTTTTTTAATTTTTAAAACCTTAATTCCCATTATAGGGTTATACATAACCAAATATCAATATTGATAATCATTCGAATTCCACCCTACTACCAAATATGCAAAATACTTTTCACCAAAACTCATTAACATTACAAGTATTTGATTCATATTTTGATTCCGATTCCCATTCCCATGTGTAAAAAACACACCTTAAATCTATAACTGCAAAAATCAAAATTATCCGCATATTTTGATTCATATTATCCGCATGTTATTTTTGACAAAAATCAAAATAAAAACTCCATTCAATAATAAAGAATCATCCTATATGCTTTTGAATTAATAAATTAATATGAATGAGCATTTACAAGTTGAAACAAAAAGCGGGAGACCAATAACTTGAGATGATACTCCCGACAAAACTATTACTTTAAAATGCCAACAATTTTCAATTAAAAGATTAATTCTTTTACTACAACAAAGCTTTCCCTATCAACAAACATCAATTGACAGATGCATCTATATAACAACAAAAGGAAATGGCCATTGATAGCTTTTCGTTGCTACTTCCATTAAATCCCCTTTGCCTATACCAAATAAAATTCAAGGCAAACAAGCTTCAATGGGAGCAGCAAAAAGAAGCATACAGGCCCCTAAACCCAAAAATCTGTACTGGAGAAGCCAATAGCACTACAAAACTACAACAACTTCCCTTCCGGCTATCTCGAACGGAAACTCTTGGCCTTCTCGGGAGCGACTAGCTCAAGAGCATTCTGCACGCATTTGTGGTACGAGAAGTCCACGGATGTTCCATCTGATCGTTCCACAACAAAGCAGCGCGATTGGTGCTTCTCGTGCTGCCCAACCTGCCAAGACAAGCGGGATGGCAATCGCCACAATGGGAGAAACAATCAGGCGAGCAGAAAGTGAACAGGAATATATATAAGCTAAGGCACCAGAGGTTGAAAGTTCGGTTCAATCTCACGAATATAAGCTAAGCAGAATATACCTTTATTTCTTGGGCTCCTGTCCCAATTTTCTCTTCCCATTTTGGATGAAAGCTTAAGGCTTTCATCACAACGGATTTGTCAGATTCTCTCAATGGTTCATTGATGCGATAGCTGCAGCAAAACAAAGGAATAAATAAAATCGTGAAATCAGAACGGGAGAGAAATAATTAGAATTTATATTAGAATTATTTCCAGTTATGCTCAAACAGGATGGTATTGCACAACTATAGCACAATTATTGCACCGAATGGGATTTGTAATGGAACAACAATCGGAATGACATTAAAATCAACTTATTCGTCTCTCAAAAAAAATAAAACAAGGATTAAAGAAGTGAAATATTGACTTACGCGCTCAAGATATTTTTCAATGCCAGGGAGAGCTTCTTAATGTCATCAAGAGAAAAGGCTTTGGATAGATGTTGGGGAAGGGACTTGATAGGAATTTCGTTGTTTCCTTTTGGGTTGACCATCCCGTATTGCCTCCGAAGAGTAGCATTGCTACTCAACAGACTATAGACATCAGTTGATTTGGATAGTGGCTCATGCCCCTGGGTGGAAGAAAATAGAAAAATCATATCATGAAATATGAGACGATACTTATCAATGAAGATAGTCCCCACAAAAAGAAGACGAAAAGTAAAGCATAAAAATAAAAAATAAAAAAAATATCAAAATCTGTACCTTCCCAGAGTATAAAATATCAAAATGGAAACCGGTACCAATTGGAGGGGTCTTTCCCAATATCAAAGCTTCAGCACTCCCTCGAAGATCATCGACCGTTTCCATCTTTGCTGCTTTAACAAAAGCCTCACCGGGGCTCTGCATTCAAGTAGAAATAGTACGTCTGACACACAAATTTGGAATAAGACGGAAATTTTGAAGTAGAAATAGTTTGAACAACAATAACCTTTAAACATGCTTGTGAAAAAGGTGCATAGAGACCATTCGCCTTTCTTTGATCTGCAAGCCCTTTGGAATTCAAAGCAATGAATTCTCCTGTTGATGACAGATAATCTGCGGTGAGGACTAAGTGTTCGGGAACGATCTTCTTGCCAATTTCAGATATTGTAGAACTTAGACCCTGCACATCAAAGGTGTTTTATAAGTATATCTTGTTCACGTGGTTAAACAATTTAAAGCTCCTAAGCCAGAAAGGTTAGGGCAATTGAAGCATGTGCTCCAGAAAGGTTAGGGCAATTGAAGCATGTGCTCCATCTCAACTAAAAGCCTATATTATATGCTCAACACGTCCCCTCGCCTATATTATATGCTCAACACGCCTCATCACGTGTGCGGGTCAATTACTTTTTGATGGGCTCCAAGCAACACGTGAACCATAGTCTCTTTTTTTATCGGGTGGCATGGAGATTTGAACCCATAACCTTTGGCATGAAATTGTCTCAGATTCCAAATTGAAGAGTGTGCTCCATCTCAACTAAAATCATAGTTGGATTGCACATTTATGTTTATATATTATATGCTCAACAAGGGCAACTCATGTGCAACATAAAGAAATCCAACGATATATAGTCATAACTCACGCTCAGAAATGATATCCACGCAACGTCTATTCCATAAGCCCCAGATATATCATGAATATCATCTGGATGGCTGCGTTCCCAATCAATCATTTCCATTATTTGAAGGCAGCTATCCACGAGTTCACTCCAAAACTTAGCCCTCGCACAGTTCTCGGACATGAAAACCCGCAAATAAAGTTCTCCAGAAGATCTTTTCGACGATTGTGATGCAACGGAACCGTCCTTCCATAAGATATCAACCTTCTTGAATGCAGGAAATCCTAAAAATACACGGGAGGAATATAAAACACATACTCAACAGTAACTACCCAGTAGCATTATCCTATTTAACTATTTAAACCTTTAACGACTGTTCCAAGTAGGAATGGCATCACAACATCACGAAGGATATCACAATCTGGAGCAGGACGTTTTGAAACTCCGACAATCGAAGCTGTAATGCAAAATTTTGTATCTTCTTTCGGCAAGCCAGCAAGATAACAATCCCTGTCAATAACAAGGAACATTAATGCCGGTTTTTTGAAGTGATGCCAGTTTCGAGGCAAAAAGTTCTTTGAAGCAAAGCCTTACTCGCACATAATCTGCAGACTTGGAAGTTGACTATTTGGTTTTACTTTAGCGGCTTTGTAATGCCGGTTAAGAGCATTGGTAATGGATTGCAACTTTAAGCCTCTCTTCTTTGCGATTTCCTGGAAACAAAATATTAGAAATGAAACGTACAGAAACCGAAGAAACAAATCATCACTGCATTACCTTGTTCACATGAAAATGACAAATCCATGGACTACTGCGCTTGTCTCTGCATTTCTCCGGGGAAAACCTAAATTTAAAAAAGAGTTATTACTTAGGTAAAGAAGAGCAAAAAGAAAAACATCATAAACGGTACATAGAAAAACTACCAGATCATTACTGTAGAAACAATGTCTGAAAATAGGACCCTTTCCAAATGACTTTTCACTCCTAACGCTCCATATTCAAATCCATAAGCCCATCTTCGGAGTTTTCGAGACAAGAACAGTGAAGCAGTTTTACCTCCGCTACGTTTTTGCACTCCCGATTCCAGCACTTTCTGCAAAGTCATGTTAAAATACCAAAAAACGTGATCAATGGAATACTAGATGAACATATTGCATGATTGACTAACAAAGTTGTTCTGCTTTTCAAGAGATTGTAATGACCCTAGGCACCCAGATTCATGGAATACAAAACGAATTCAACCCAAAAAGCTCAAGCTAAACAAGTCATCAACGAAAACTTAACAGGTAACAGTAAAAATTTATTGCAAAATCGTGTAAATGTTGGGTAAAGGGATAGTGACATGTATTCGGGAAAAAAGAATACAGCTTCACAGTTAATGTTTAGAACTATCGTGCAACACAAGTGCAGAGAGAGAGAGAGAGAACCTTTAGGTTAAGCAAAGGCGATGGCTCAAGTGTGCTGATAGGCTGATCCAAAGCACTGTAAGCAGCTTCAGAAATAGCACATGCTGCCAAGGAACCGACAGGATGACCCGCCATAATATTAGGTGAAAAAGGATGGTCTTCTTGGGCATGATCGGGGTCTTCGGTGTGGTAAGAGAACTGAACAACGTGATTCCCATATGCATTTCTCACCGTTCCATCATATCCAGTATATAGATCCCGCATGAAAAACATAAGGGTACGAGTCAAAGTTCCAGAAACATCAGCATGCCCACCAAAAGAACTTTCCCTAGTTGTTAACGAATGCACAAAACACTCCAAAGGATTTAAACCCGCAAGAAAAGAATTTTTTACAACAGCACACGGGATGTAAGAGCCAGAATACTCTGGAATATTACGAGGACGGAATTTATCGCCATTCCTTGCAACGCAAGAAAGATTATACGGGATTTCAAATGACAATAGAACCGAAGCATGCTGCAAACCGAGACACATGCTATGCTGCACTGCTTTTAGCAGGTTACCCTTGCTCCCGGCCTTTAACATAGCCAGCAATGAATTCTCCTTGCTCGCATAATTATAAAAGAGGGATTGGATGTTCCGAAATTCTCGCTTGGAAGCAAATATGGAAGCTTGGCTACGTGCAACTGATTTCTGCTGCTCAACTTCAAAATTAATACAATTTTCGTTCCCTTCAGAACACTCAACAAGAAAATCTCGATAATAATCCTCCATTAGCTGTGAAATATGGGAAAGCCTCTCCACTTCTTGTAAACCACAAGAGATATCGTCAAGCATATTCTTACGGGTGTCTGGATCGGAAAGATAAATATCGGATAACGAAACACTTAAACCCCTCATCGACAACCACTCGCAGAGAACGTCCTGTGCAGTATTAAGGAACTGAAGTGCTTCCTCTCCATAACGTTTAACGAGACTGTCAAAAAGATTTCCATCGGTTCTACCGAGCCAAGAAGACCCACTAGAAGATATAATTTCACCTTGGCTAATACGCACACCATTAGATGGAAAATCATAATCGAAATCTGAAGGCAAAAGCATACTAAATAACTCTTTGCCAGTCCACGAAAAAGAACCTACTGGCATTCGTTTGATGATATTTGGGAACTGCAGTTGAAGAGGACAAAGCATTTGTAGTTGCTGCATTTGAAAACGGTTTAAGAAAACCCCATCCTCCATTATTAAATGAGCAGCAGTCAAGCTATCATGGCTTAGTGCTAAAAGGTTCAGGCCGCTTTGTCCATCGGTCAATTGCTTCTTCAAACCAACAAGCTCCCTAAGCTCCACACTAGAATCAATCGATTGAGGAACAAAACCGTGAAGGCAATCACCGTCAAAGTCCCCACGAAGAGGGTCGCAAATCAGGGGATTTACAGAAACAACTGAATCGACGGGAAGTATTTTGACAAACAGAGCAATAAGAGAGTGTTGATGAATAGAAGGAGGTCTGTTTATTAACACGATATCTCCATCAACAAGAGGTCTGTAAACAACATCCCCTATTCGCAACTTTTCCGATGCTTTGATACGAACCGGCCCACCATTTCTCCGAACAGGGATACTTCCATTTTGAAGAATAACTAGATGGCAAACCTCAGATAATTTTCCCGAGTTCCAACAATTCAACCGTTCCCCTATCTGGAGGCTCTCAGCAACACAGCGCGGAATACCAATGTCCCACAGATTTATCTTCGGATCACCAACAACCACCATGCGAAAGGCATGGTCAGTTCTCTTTCCAATAATAAGTTCTTTCACAAACTTCAGACCAGATCCAGATGCCCTACTAGATTCATTAACCGATGGCCTCTTCTCAACACGTAGCTGCAATGTTTAAAAGCTCGTGTAAGATGTTTTTCCAGAAAAGAAAACTTAGCAAATCGAAAGTGTGATTATATATTTATATGTCTTGCCTTTGTTATTTTGGTGCAGTCAAGAACACGAACGCTTAAGTCATTGGCTGTACCTTTGAAGTCAATCAGCTTTTTATAAAGCCTACTGCTTTCATCCTAAAGTAATACATCACATACAAGAAGCATATGAACTTATGAAGATCGATAAATGTGCAGAAAGAATTTAATTTCAACTTACAACTTGCATATCGCCAGATTGAGATTCCATTACTCGGTGACAATTAGGAGTCAAAGGTAAACAATTCACGAACATTGAATTTTTCCTCTTGAAGGTTGCCTCGAGAATCCCTGAATCAATTTCTTTCAGTATGCTATAGACCTAAAAGAAAAAAATGGAGACAAAATTCTTTTCAGATATGCATACAACAAATTGCTATGAATATTTGCACTCGAATAAGATTAACTCGGAAAACTACCTGGGCATGCGTTAGAAGTCTCATATTTGGTTTCAGAGTTTCATCTGATGTGTCAAAACTTTCGGTATGTGCATCATGTGGAATTATGTTCCAATAATCAGAAGCTAAACCGAATTTCTTTGTCGACTTTTCATTCACTTCTGCAATAAGTGCAGTCTTCCTAAACTTGTCTCTTCGAGATACTTTAAATTTCATCGGTGGATAGCTTTTAAACTTTATCTGTATGTTCAAGAGAAAACAAGTTCAAACACTAGAGAGCAAACCAGTGAAGATACGAGCTGAGCAAACTTACATCGCAATATTTGCAGTTCCCCAACTGGTTTTGCTCAGAGGTGGAAGCAGCATTCTGTAAAGCAAAGCAATCAGCCGAAGAACATAATAAGACTCGAAATATAATAAAACGGTAATTCCTGACCTTGACTCTATTACGGCGAACAGATTTACATGCCGGGCAAATTTTATTGAGAACCTGAGCAATCTCAGACATGAGATACGGGTTTAAAACTGTGTATTGTAAGTTGATTAAACCAAAGTGACCTGCAAAAGATAAAACCAAGTTTTAGCACTGAAAGGCGTGCATCATATCACATATCGATCCCAATTTTGTCCTTTGCACCTTCACAAATATTCATCCCAAGTTTTTCATTGCCTGGTGTACCAACTACCCGCTTTCCATCCTGTGCTCCACACGTGTTGCACTTAGAAGTTGAATTTGGCAATCCTAAAGCAGGATCTGCTACTTCATTCACAGCTCCTACTTGCTTGACCGAAATTTTGGCCTACATAAAATAAGCAAGCATCATTTGAAGATAGATCAAATATACTAACAAAGCATGCACATTTTATGAAACAAGACCTAGAGATTACAATATATGCATATCGCAACTTCATAGAGTATAGACAATGAGAAAAGGTAGTATAGGACAATCAGATAAGCGGAAAAAGGTACTTACAGCATCTTCTTCGGACAGGAAATCGAAACTAATGGCCTTTAAAACTCCGGGTTGTGGTTGTGCCATATCATCCTCCACCGAAAACCAATTAACTGATAAATGATACCAATTAGACAAAACCTTGTATACTATAGTTGGACATTTGAAAAGTGAAAAACTTGGATTATGTGCAATTAATCTAATAGTACAGAACCCAATAGATTATATGGGTTGAACCCCCCCACTGGAGCCCACATTCATATTTCACCAATCCCATCACACCCCTAGTGTTCTTTTCACCAAAAAGCAACATCCCAACACAAATACAGAACAGAAATCAACAGATTGAATATATACACAACAGAGACCAACCGGAGCCCACATTCATATAAACATAAACCTCGAATTATTTTAAACACAAAACAAATCCCATTCTCAATCCTATCACAGAACCAAACACCACCGCCTCTTATGTTCTTCTTTTCACCGAAAAGCAACACACACACAACAGAAATCAACAGATTATATGGGTTGAACATATCCACAACAGAGACCCCACCGGAGCCCACATTCAAATTTCTCCAATCGAAAAAAACAAAACCAAAAAACCCGAATTTTTCCAAGCCTTCTCAACCCCGCCACCTCTTCTTTTGATCTTTTCACCGAAACCCAACAACAACAACAACAAAAAACTACCTTTACTCTATATGCATATCATTCTAAACGAAAAACACAGATTAAACCCATATATGATATGAACCAAAGGGATGCATGATCAGACAGGCAGAGCAGTCGGAATGAAACAAGAACAGCAGCAAGTTTGCATACAAGCAATCCAACACGGGAATGAGTAAAAAAGAAATTCAACCCACAACTCCACTTACGCTCCATTGTTGTTGTGTCGTTTGGCCGGGCTTCGCGGTGTAGTGGAGGAAAATGGGCGGCGAGTTTTATGTTCCTAGATTGATGTTAGTGTATCTTCTCCTGTACATATGCATTGGGTTAATGCAGTATTTATACTAAGGGAAAAAAACCACTAACCAGGCGCTAGTAGGAGAAAACAGCGGTCCACTTCTGTCAACGCTACAACAAAAACCAACACCAAACTCCAAAACCAACGCTACCACTTCAGGGCCAGGGGTATTGACTACTCCTAGTATATATAACTCGGAAGCTTCGGAGACTTTACCCCGTAATCTTACATTATAAAATAAAATTGTCATAATATTACAATGTGAATTTAATTTAATCCTAATGTCACTCATAAAGTTTTTTTTTTTTTTTAAATGTTTTCAAAAAAAAAAAAATTAACTTAGTTTACACCGATGATAATAGTTCAAATTATATATATATATATATATATATATATATATATATATATATATATGTCCATAATCAGGTGCGAACTGACTTTAACATGCGAACATTCGAATTTCTGAAGGACTGCAACGCACTTATTATATGGTTGCACCGCACGCGAACATGATTGTACCACAAGGTTCTCCAGGTATGTATAAGAGCCGTAGTGATCAATTATATAGTAGTTGTGGTGCAATCCTTCGTAAGTTCGCAGGTATATATATATATACTAGATCAAATGCGGATAGGGTGCATAAATGTACCACACATTCAAAAAAAAAAATGAAAATGCACAACACTTAATTGTGCATTTTTGAACACCTTGTGGTGCATTTATGCGTAACTAATGGTGAGTGACAACACAAGAAGTTGTGTCCGCACAAGAATCTGTTATACATTTATCATTCTTTTCAAAAGATTGAACTCCAACCCGACAAAGCATTTGGGAGAATGTAAATCAACAAGTAATCTCCTCACTTTGAGAGATTGCTCCCATATTAGCAATGGTGAGACTCGATCCCTGATCGTTCATTTTTTATACCTTTATCATGATTATGAGGGTAGATGACTATACTCCCAGCTTTGGGCAAAACGCAAGCACTCACTACATATTTTTTCTAATTTCCAGACTTTATTAATCAACAAAAATGAATGAATGAGATTAATTCACACTTTTTATATGGGTAATGTAGTCACATATTATCCTTCCAATATATCTTTAAAATATTATATGTTTGAATCGGAATTATATCATTAGTTTTTGTTTGTATTTTAGTACTATAATAATAGATTTGTATATCAAGTCTAAAATGTTGTGCGTACATTATATTTTAACCTGACAAAATTGCCCTCATTTCATTATGACTGTTAATCTCGATTAAAACGAATTAAGAAACATTTTATTAAGGAAATTAAAAATAAATAAAACAAATATTATAACAAAATTATTAATCATACCGTATTTATTACTCCCGTTAGTCATTATATTAATTTTATATCTAATTTATTGGCTCACTTATTTGAATTACTTTCATTTTTCCATTATAAACAAAAGTGATATTATATTAATTAATTTATGATATTTATCAAAATTATTGGCTCACATATTTAAATTAATTTCCTTTTTTTACATTATAAATGTAGGTGTGTGTGTGTGTATATACACACTAGGCATTTTTGTTTATAAAAAAAAAAAAGGAAAGTAATTTAAATATGTGAGCCAATAATTATGGAATGAAATTCATATAATGATTAATAAATAGGTATGGTTAATAATATTATTATAATATTTTCTTTAATTATTTTTAGTGTTCTTAATAAAATATTTCTTAATTACTTTTAATCGTGTTATAACGTAACGGAATGAAACAATTTTTTCATGTTAAAATAATTTACAACATTTTAAACTTGTGTGTGTGTGTGTACGTGTGTGCCCGGAATCAGAACCACTCTCCTTTAAGAATTGTGTATTAATATGTGTGGTCTATCTAGTATATCTAACGGTTGTAAAATGAAAAAAAAAAAAATGGGGTCAATTTTATAAATATTACAAACTTTAAAGTTTAAAATATTTGCGAAACTAACCCTGATTCCTTTTTTTACCTTACTTTCAACTGGTAAATTTGACCACATTTCTTCTAAGGACAGTAGTTCTCATATAAACCAAAATATAAAAAATATGTAAGTTTATATGTAGAAAGTATACCTTAATTTGATTCATTTATCAAGTAACTCATCATACTTCTCAATTATCAAAACTATTAATAAATAATGCTACATCCATTCATGTTGTTTCTAATTAACTGATGTAAAATTGTTTAACTGTCAAATTTTATATCAATAAACTTTATAGTTTAGAACGAGTTCAATACCATCAAATCCCCAACATCCATACTCAATCCACAAAAGAACATACATAGGCAAGTGAAACTAGACTTCAAAACATATATATACATCTATAAACGAGATAAACATATTGAGAAGAAGGAAAAAAATCGTTACCATAATTGTCTTGGTAAGGAAACCCCATCCAAGAGTGATATACAGATGCTTCTTCCACCAATCGTAAACGAAGCTATAGATTTTCAAGAAATATTCCAGATCTGCAAGAAGAAAGAAAGGATGATAACGATGATTGATGAGATATTAAATTTGAGATCTGTGAGAGGGTGAAGCAGAATAGCCAAAGAGAAAAAAAAAAAAGAAAAGAGGTCAAAAAGTGGATAAAAAAATCCAATTTAATTCTCAACTTAGTTATACTTAAAGGGAAAATTATGGATTTATGGGTGTATGGGATGGAATATGGGTGAAGGAAATGTGTAACTAATTGCCTTAATCAATCCAAAATCTCATGTGTGAGTGTGTGCTAAAGAGAGGCCCAAAACTCTCAAATTTGTTAAATGCCAACTTCCTAAAAAGTTTTTAAGGAAAAAAAAATCTATACAAACTAAATCACATGGATGGATAAAAGACAAAAGAAAATTCTAGAGATGCTAAGATTGGACACATATACATAAATTGTCAAAGTAAAATAATTAAACAAAAATTTGTTGAGCAATAATTGCAGAAATTACACATCCACAAATTATCAGTCCCCCACACTTAAAGTGTTGCATCATCCTCGATGCAAGAACAACAAATGAACTCACCAGGACTATGTGGTCCAATGGTACCCGGGTTAGACTTCCATTTGGAAGGTTGTGAGTTCAAGCCTCAGTGGAGGCATTATTAGCTCTTTGTGTTTCAGTAGGTTGAGAAAGTATATGAACAGATACTACAATGTAATAGAGCTAGTAGCATTCAAAAAAAGAACAACAAATGAACTCAAGGGAAGCAAAATAGAAAAAATATGATTAAGATACAAAATACGAGTCAAACAACTCAAAGATAATGACATTTCAAAGAAAGAGCTATAAAAGAAAAAGAAAAATAGTAAGAAAGACTCCCCTAATGGGACTCACGTACGAAGAGAACGAGTGAACCAAAATAGTAAGAATCTCAAGTACACTTTTATTTGTAATTAATTTATTCTTTCATATTAAATATTATGAATTTCTTACCGTGTTGATATGTACAAATGTTGATAGTTGTGAATTATTAATACATTTAATATAATCCAACAGGGTAGCTTAAGTGGCAAATGAGCTTTTTTTGTGGGGGAAAATTTTGAGATAATCCGGGTTCGATTCTCACAAGTGACGATTTCCTTTGGGCCAGCTTCTATGCCTCCCGGAACGAACCGGGGACCGTTAAACGTAGGGATGGCAATGTGCCCCGTCCCCGACGGGGATGGGAAAAATTTTTGGGAATCGGGGACGGGAACGGGAAATATGTGTGACGGGGACGGGAATACCCCTCCCTGCCCCGCCCCGTCCCAGAATAATATATAATATATAATATATATATATATATATATATATATATATATATATATATATATATATATATATATAATACTAACAGAATACTATATATATTTATATATGTAATGAATATATATATATATATATAGTTAATGTTGTTACTGTTTATATAAGTTGCAGTATTGCTACTGAATATACTTCATTGCATATATAAATATAAATAGTATATTGTTAGTATTTTATTTATTTATTTATTTATTTGTAGAGTTAGTATTTTAGTTTTGAAACTAAGACTTAGATTTTAAATTTTTTATTAACAAAAATTAAAAATTTAACATTTTCACTAGGAGTTGACGGGGAATGGGGAATCCCCGTCTCCGGCTAATTCCCCATGGGGATGGGGATGGGGAATATTTTTAATTCCTCGCGGGGGATGGGGACGGGGACGGGTAGTATACTTCCCGCCCCCGCCCCGTTGCCATCCCTAGTTAAACGGACAGAGAAAGACCCGGACCACAATGTGGTTTACACCAAAAAAAAAAAAAAAAAATACATTTAATATACTATATACGAAAAATAGTCAAATAAGTTTTCTAAATGAACCAAATAGGAAAATTGAGTTCCTAATTTTTTTAAAAAAAGTTTTATCAAAATTTTCTTAAATTGAAAAAAAGTATAATTGAGTCCTAATTTTATCTATTTAGTATATTTCCGTTGACCTGGTTCCATACATGTATTATTATTATGATGTGGCAATTACTTGGCACTAAATGTGGCAGTGACTTAGTATAGTTTAGAAAAGAGCAAATACTAATTTTGTTCCCACGAGTATTAGCAAAATGATAGTTTTGGTCCATATTTTAATTTTTACCAATTTTCATCTACGACTATTGTTTTAGTACCAATTTTCATCCACGACTATTGTTCTAGTGCCAAAATTCATCACTCCGGTTACCCCTTTGTTTAAGACATGCCAAAATATGAAATTATTAAGGGTATTTTCATCCTTTTCAAATTAAGATCCCAATTTGAGCATGAATAAAGAGATTATTTAAGCCATAAGATCTAACCCAATTCGCAATTCTCCTCCCAAGGAAGGATGAGGAGGAGAATTGCGAATTGAGATTGATCTTAGGGCTCAAATCCCTTTATTCATGCTCAAATTGAAATCTTATGTTGAAAAGGATGAAAATGCCTTTAAATTTTTTAGATTTCGGCATGTCTTAAATAGAGGGGTGACCGGTTTGATGAATTTTGGTACTAAAATAATAATCGTGGATGAAAATTGGTATTAAAACAATAGTCGTGGATGAATAGTAGGAATAAAACATGTAGACCAAAATCGTCATTTTGCTAATGCTCGTGGGACTAAAATTGGTATTTGCTCATTTAGAAAATATTAATAAAAAAAATAAAAAATAAAAATTCAAAAAAAGAGTAAAAGTTAATAATAACAACTGCCTAACGGAGACTAAAAAAGTCTCTGGGTAGGCATAACTTTCCCTTATCTCATATTGGACGATATTTTTTTTTTTTTTTTGAATGCTACTAGCTCTATTACATTGTAGTATCTGTTCATATACTTTCTCAACCTACTGAAACATAAAGAGCCAATAACGCCTCCACTGAGGCTCAAACTTATAACCTTCAAAATGGAAGTCCAACCCGGATACCATTAGACCACATAGTCCTGGTCATATTGGACGATATGATGGTCTTTATATAGTAATTTATAATTAATAATTTTTACTTTTTAAACAAATATTTACAAGATTTTTATTATTTCACGTCACCGCGCAGATTAGGTGACAAATAATTGCTACATCAAAATAATAATACATGCAAAAGCTTAGTTAACGCCAAATCAACATTAACTTGTTAAATAAGTAAAATTATGGCTCAATTACACTTTTTCAATTTATAGAATCTAAATGTTTTTTCTTTAAATTAAGAGATTCAATTACACTATTTGATTTATTTAGTGAGCTTATTTGACCATTTTCTCTGATCCTCGCCCTCAAAGTAAAATTCCTCATCTTTAGGGCCCCATATCCTAACCAAATAAGATGGCAAAATGATAAATCACATTAATTTAATGGTCTCTTAATTGGGAAAAACCTATGTCGGTGCCCATAAGGAGGCACCACATTTGGTGAAACTCCTACACTCTAGCTGATCTTGATTCCTCATCAATTTACCACCTGAGTACAAATTGAACTGGCATGCGAACCCTTTTTCCTACTATATTTAATTGTATAAAATACTATTAGAATAAATATCAATAGCACTCAATACATGCAATTGGATATATTATATTGAATAAAATCGCCAATATCGATCAATATGTTAAAAAAAAAAAAAAGAGAACAAACTTTAAATATTATATTATTCTAACAAAGAGATGTATATTTTCAATGTTAGACAATGAGAATAATGACACGTATATCCAACAATTGTTATGCCATGGTGTACCTAGGTCCAAAACGACGCAATTTGCGCGTATAAAAATAATGGTGCTATTAGTGGCATTGTTTCCTCAACCAATGATTTTAATTCTAAATATAGAGTTCCGTAATTATGAATATAGAGTTATATATGAAATTGTGAATATAGAGTTCTGTAATTGTGAATATATAGTTTAAAATTGTGAATATAGAGTTATGACTCTATGTTATAATGATTAAGCAAATTATATCATTGATCAGTGTCCACCTTGCATTGTAGACACTAGTCCAAAAAAAGGCATTCATATTGTGTTCCTACTATATATTAACATATTATGTATCTTCCATTAACATATTATGTATATGTAAATAAACTAAAAGTACATAATAGATTAATTGTAATAGATACATAATTTATTAACTGAAAGTACTTAATATGTTAACTACATGTACATAATACATTAATTGTAATAGGTGTATAATGTATTAACAAAAAGTACATACTACATTAACTGCATGCACATAAAATGTTCATTGTAATAGATACATAATTTATTAATAGAAGATACATAATAAATTAATTATAGGTACATAATTTAAATGTATTTTGGATAAAGTGTCCATAATACAATGTGAATTGGTCCATGATATAACAATTGAAAATGATTTTTTTTTTTTTTTTTTGGGCATGCCAATTGATAATGATTGTGACATGACACTAAAGCTTCTTATAGTTCTTAGAGCATCAATATCAGTTCAATATTTTGCACTATTTTTATGTGCCATTTAGGAGAGAGAGTTGGACAAGAAATAAGAATGAAAAAAAAAAAAAAAGGAAAAAAGGACTGACTCTGGCTGACGAAAAAACAGACAAATACATTTTTTAAAAATAAAGTTACCACGCACCCAGCTGGCGCGTGCTAGGCATCAGTGCGCCTGACGTGTACTGATTCGCCTGCTGCGAAAATTTTTAAAAGTTAATTAAATTTAAATGGGCCCCACAATAAACCTTCTCTTGCAGGAATAAAAATCACGAAAAATCTGTTAGACTTAAATATATATCACATGCATATAATATGTGATACAGGACCGACTAACCTCCCGCCATAGTTCTTGAGACGGTTGAACGATCCGGACTGCTGCAGAGATAACACAAGTATTTTGTCTCTCATTTTACTCAGCTCTCTCTAGATAGTGTATGAGGTATGTAATATGAGCAGTGAGAGGACTAGTGACCTTATATAACCACTGGCCATCATTGTGGTTGCATGTCTTTAGGTCTCCTAAACCCTAACTAGACTCCTAATCATAATGGTAGTATAGCTATTAGGTTATTAGTGTTGCACCACATATCAAACACTAAATATTATCATAACTTATCCTAATGTTATAATAATAGTAACGGATAAAACGTTACATTCTTCCACTTGGTGCAAGCACTACCACTCAATAACAGAAAAACACCAACTATAATGATATGTTCTCATTAGCGCGAGTAGTATCCATTATGATCAAATGCAAACTGCCATTGAGCACTTAATTAGGAAACAAAACCCAATGAAAGAAACCCTATGTTTATTCCAAGTCCCTGAAGTACATTTTCTTATCAATATGAAGCAAATGAAGGTGTACACACTTAATTGAGAAAATGTCTGAATGCCAAAGAATTTTATTGAAACTGAATGTATATACAAATCACAAAGTGGATGAAAGTCTCATTTTCTGAACCAGATCATTGAATTTAACTGAAGGCATGCATTTAGTCAAGGGATCTGCTAACATCAACTCAGTATGAATGTGTTCAATAAATATAACTTTATTTTTGACACGCTCCCTAATTGCTAAGAACTTGATGTCGATATGCTTAATTCGACTCCCACTTTTGTTGTTCTTAGCTAAGAAGACTGTAGCTGAGTTGTCACAATAGACTTTCAATGGCTTAGATATAGAATCCATAATTCTAAGCCCAAAGATAAAATTCTTTAGCCAAACGCCCTATGAAGTAGCCTCGAAACAGGAAACGAACTCGGCTTCCAGGGTAGAAGTAGCTATTAAGAACTGTTTAACACTTCTCCATGAGATAGCCCCACCGCCATAATGAAGACAAACCCTGAAGTTGATTTTCGAGAATCAACACAGCCAGCGAAGTCCGCGTCTGAATAACCGACAAGATCTAAATTGTCCGTCTGCCTAAACCCAAGCTTGTAACCTTTGGTTCCTTTGAGATACCTTAGAACCTTCTTTACAGCTCTCCAATGGTCTAACCCCGTATTGTGTTGGTAACGCCCTAGCATTCCAACCACAAAAGCAATATTCTGCCTCGTACAGACTTGAATATATCCAAGACATCCAACTGCTGCAGCATAAGGGATGTTCTCCATGGATTCTTTCTCCAAATCATTTTTCGGACATTGGTCCAAACTAAATTTATCCCCCTTAGATATGGGAGCAACGTTTGGTGAACAATTTTGCATATTAAATCTCTCTAAAACTTTATTTATATAGGTTTCTTGAGATAAACCCAGTGTACCCCGGAACCTATCTCTATGAATTTTAATGCCAATAACATAAGAGGCATCACCCATATCCTTCATATCAAAGTTCTTAGAAAGAAATTGTTTCACATCACGAAGCATCCCCTTATCATTGGTGGCAAGTAAGATGTCATCCACATATAAAATAAGAAAACTAATTTTACTCCCATTCACCTTCTGGTATATACAATTATCTGAGGGATTTTCAACAAAACCAAATGAAGAAATTACCCCATCGAACTTGATATACCATTGACGTGAGACTTGTTTTAAACCGTATATGGATTTCTTAAGCTTACATACTAAATGCTCACTTCCCCTAGAAGAGAAACCTTCAGATTGTTTCATATAAACCTCATCTTCTAGATCACCATTAAGGAAAGCGATTTTCACATCCATTTGTTGCAACTCAAGATTAAAATGTGCAACTAATGCCAGAATGATCCGAAATGAATCTTTCTTTGATACAGGAGAAAAGGTCTCCTTGTAATTGATTCCTTCTTTTTGAGTAAATCCCTTGGCAACAAGCCAGGCCTTGTATCTCTCAATGTTGCCTAATGAGTTTCTTTTAGCCTTAAAGACCCATTTACCGCCAATGGCCTTGGCCCCAAAGGTAACTCAACAAGATCCCAAACTCCTTTGTCCTTCATGAAATTCATTTCATCCTTCATGGCTTCTAACCATAAGTCAGACTGTGCATAATTTGTGGCTTGAGAGAATGTTTCAGGATCATTTTCAGCCCCTATGTCAGATTCTTGTAGATACGAAACATAATAACTAGGAACTGCTGATCACCTTATCCGAGTAGATCGTCTTAAGGTTGGACCCCCACCGCCTTGCATAGGCTGCGGGTGAACTACCTCTTCAGGAACTGGTGGTAGTTCTTGAATTGGTCAGTTTGCATCGGCTCAGAACTTTGTTGTATATCCTGAGTTGGTTCAACCATTGGTTCGAAATCTAGTTCAGGCGGTTGTTGTAAGTCCTGAACTGGTCGTTCCAAAAGCTGAACCTCAACAGTTTGTGGAATCTCAACAGTAGGTTGAACAACCGCATGCGAGACTGAAGGCACGTTGCGGATAAATACAACCCCACCAGATGACGTAGAAGGTCGAGAGTCAATATGACCGAAGGAAGGAACTAGGTACTTAAACTGATCACTCCCACTAATCAAGTCATATTCAAGAAATTTAGCATTCCTTGATTCCACTATCCTAGTAGTATGAGATGATCAATAGAACCTATAGCCCTTAGAGGATTGTGCATATCCAATAAAGAAAGCACTAATCGTCCTTGGGTCAAGTTTCTTCTCGTGTGGGTTACATATCCTCACCTCAAACGGACATCCCCAAACACGCATATGTTGCAAACTCGGTTTCCAACCTTTGAATAACTCAAATGGTGTCTTAGGGACAGCCTTGGTTGAAACACGGTTTAATATATACGTTGTCGTCTTAAGTGCTTCATCCCACAACGACTTAGGAAGCTTAGAGTTGCTAAGCATACTCCGCACCATATCCAGAAGGGTCCGGTTTCTTCTTTCAGCTACACCATTTTTGTCCGGAGAACCAAGCATGGTGTATTGGGCAACAATCCCATGCTCTTGAAGAAACTTAGCAAAGGGACCATGTGCTTGTCCATTCTCAGTATATCTACCATAGTATTTACCACCCCTATCAGACCTAACTATGTGTATTTTCCTGTTACATTGGTTTTCAACTTCAACTTTAAATGATTTAAAGGCATCCAATGCTTCATGTTTATGATGAAGTAAATACACATAGGAAAATCTTGAGAAGTCATCAATAAAGGTGATGAAATATTTCTGACCAGGTATTGTCATATCAGGACAACATATGTCAGTATGAATAATTTCCAACAACGTTGAACTTCTATTGGCACCTTTCTTTGACTTGTTTGTCTGCTTACCCTTAATGCAGTCAATGCAAGTCTCAAAGTCAGTATAGCCTAGAGTAGAAAGTACTCCATCCTTTACCAACCTTTTAATACGCTCAAGGGAGATATGACCTAATCTCCGATGCCACAACATTGAGGAATTGTCGTTAATACTGCACCGTTTGGTGCCGTTTTGAACATGTAAAGAATTGTAAACTGAATCATTCTTTAAATTAAGACGGAAAAGACCATCAGACAATGTACCAGTACCAACGCAAGTAGAATAATGAAATAACTTGAAATCATTGGTATTAAATTCAAAAGAATATCCGAATGGTACAAGTCTCGATACTGAAACTAAGTTCCTAGAAAAACTAGGAACATAAAATGTCTTTTTTAACGTCGATACAAAACCATTGTCCAAAACTAAATTGCAAACTCCGACAGCTTCTACTGGTGATGCAATCTTGTTTCCAGAGAAGATGCTACACTCAGTTTCAGACGGTTGTCTCAGTTTTGTCATATCTTGCAAAGAGTTTGCAATGTGGATTGTTGAACCAGAGTCAACCCACCAGGAATTAGTATTAACTTCTGACATATTAGATTCGAAACAAACAAAAGAAGATGGAACATACCCAAGCTTAGCCACAAGCCTTCGTTCCTCCATTGCACACCTGGTTATCAACTCATTGATAGACCAGTCCATTTTATGTGTGATGTAGGAAATCTTAAAAGGATTGTACTCCTAAGGGAGAGTATCAAGTGCAAAACGCACCAAAAAAACATCTGGTACAATGATTTCCAACTTCTTTAATTGAGCCGCAATGCCCCTGACTTGCATGATGTGTTTACGCGTTCCCTTGACAATGGAAAGACGCAAATTTCTAAACTTCATTATTAGAGTTATTGTCAAAAATTTCTTTGATTCAATGAAGTTATCATCGATAGCTTTGAGCAAGGGCTTAGCTTTCCTAATGTCCTCAAAGCAAAAATGAATTTTTGTGGAAATTCTTGACTTAATGAAGAGCACACATAATCCATTGGATTTCTCCCATCAGGCGCGAAGCTGCTTGGCTTCGCCAGTGCTTTCTTCAGTAACCTCAGGGGGGTTCCTCATTGAGAACAGCGTAATGCAACTCTAATAATCTTAATTGCAGGAGAATAGCATCTTTCCACTCATTGTGATTATCGTAGTTAAGGATAGGAACATTAATAGTTTGTTTGTGGGTGACAGAAAGAGTTGCTGTAAAGAATAATATTGAATGCTTGGTTAGTATTTTTCGAGACACAAAATTAGAGAGAGATACTGAAGTACATAATATTACCAATGTAAAATTATGCAAAAGATAAATTCGGATGCCATAAAAATTGCATGTGGGCTAAATTTTTACGCATAATGAATTTATCAAAACTGAATGGTGGAAACGGAATGAGTGCGATTTTAATTTTTCCACCCTTAATGACAAAACTACCAAAACTATATGCCGATACATAATCCCTGTGGGCAAATTATGATCATAGTATGGTATTTCATCCTAATTAACCCTACAAATATAACAAAATTGCCTGTAGGCTAAATTTTGCCATATCACGCAGAGTGAATTACAATATTCTTGCATTAACTTTATGTGAGTCAAACTTAATATGTAATTTTGGAAAATTAAAGATGTTGTGGCTACTCTTTAATTAACCAAAGAACAGAATCACATTAGCAAGAAAGCCTAATAAACAAACAGATTAAACCAAAATATGATAGACAATCCTTAGGTATACTCCTAGGAAAGGTGGTCGAGGCGAAACTCGGTTAAAAACCAACTCCTTAGACAGAGTAGTGTCGCAAGGCCACTAGTAGCAACAAGGCTTTTAAGCCAGGGCCATAGAACTAGTATTCCTCCCCAAGAAACTTCCCTAATTCATGTGTTCTCATTTTTGAAGTAAAATCGTTTCAGAGATCTAAAGAGTATAGTTTCACCTATGGATAAGGCTTTGAATAGGGTAAACTACGAAGAATTGTTTATGTACTGTATGTGCTTTAGGAACTTTATAAGAGTACGAGTGGAGTAATAACTGAAGAGTAAGTAATAATATGCATAATTTAACCTGAAAGACACTAATTCACCTAAAGGCACTAAATCATGCATAATAAGCATATAATTCAGACCTAAAAGGCTCTAAATTTTTCTTAATGAACATGCTTTTTCTACAGGCATAATTATAACAGTCAAATAATTATTGCAGAAAAGATATAAATAGCATGCTCAGATTATGCATATTACTCACAAATACTCCACAATTAAATTGCAACACTTAATACAATTTAAACTGAAAAACATTATTAAATTAAAATTCAACTGAAAAAATTAAAACTGAATAATTATTCAAGTTGAATGATAATTTAATAATAGACTTAATAAAAAAAATTCAATTGGATAATTTAATTAGAAGAAGTCCAAATATGATGAAGATATTAAACTGAATGAATTGATGTAGTTCAAATATCAATTCAGGTCTGGCCTAAAACCAAAACAGGCCCAGTTAAAAATTAATAATTTTTTTTAATAGAGGCCCAGGTCTGGCTAAATTGGGCCAGACCCGGCCCAATCCATTAAATCATCATTCATCATCTTCTTCGTTAACCTTCTAGACGTAGCAGCGCACAGGAATGGTGCAGCGATGACCAGGGCGCATCAACAGCAACGAACAGCAGCCATAGACCAGCAGCAGTGCATAGGTCACCAGAAGGAGAGCACACAACCACAGCGTAGCCGGGAGTCCTAGTGCCGCCGCCGCCGCATGGACTTGATGCAACGCTGACACCACTGTCGTCCATCCGCCGCCTGCCACGTTGCGTACCAACTGGCCGAACACTCCTCTGCGTCGTCGTTGCTCCGTCTTCGTCACCGGCAAAAGTAGCTCTACGGTTGACGGAAACTGAAGGGAGGACGACAAACCCAAATTTTTTTTTTTTTGTTTATGAATTTCCGTCGTCTCCGCCAACAATGGTCGCCAGTGAGCACATAATCCGACGATTGGATTAAAAAAAACGGTGAAGTAGCCGAAAGCCAAAATTAATTATCCAATAATTTATTTTTTTGTTTCTTAATGCGGATGGTAGGGAATATCCCGACCGACATAAGCTTTACCCCGACCGACTTGCCTTTGTTTTTCTCTCTTTGTTTTGCAGGTAACAGGTCGGGCTTCATGTGAAGAACCCGGTCGGGGTCCGACCGGGAGTTGCCCGAGCAGTAGTGTCGACCACCGAGCGGTAGCCCTTTAGCGAAAGAGCTGACAAAGGACACGTGGCAGCTCTTTACGACGACAGACAGGGCACCCGGGAGGATGACACGTGGTGGCTACGTGGAGAACATGCCGAACGACCGGATTCTTGTCCCCGGCACAGCGGCTATAAAAACCCACAGTAGCTACAGTGTAAAGGACTTTTGGACGATCGATAGGTTGTTACTAGAGAATCCCGACCGCAGTTAGTCGGCACTCAGAGCAACCAAGTAGATTGTACTTAGGGCCTCTACCGTGATCAATAAAGATTTTTACTTGCTTTAATTGGTCTCGGGTTTATTTTATATTGCTTACATAGAATTAGCAGTATCATTTTGGCGCCGTCTGTGGGGACCCGTGCAAGAAAGCAACGTCTTGACGAGCACTCGGTCTCATTGCAATCATGTATCCGTGGGCATACAACAATTTCGCCGACGATCAGGTGGATGCAGCGAGTTCATCCGATCACCACGCTACCCAACAGCAAGGCCAGACGGTGGACTTGAATCTTAATCTCTCACCACCGCATCCATCCAACACATACCCGGTTGCCCAACAGCCGGTGAACTACATTCAACCGGGATACCCAACACCCGGTCAGTCGTATCAACAACAGCCGGTGATGTATCCCGGTCAGTACCCGTACCCGGTCCCACCTCCGCCGTACGGGTATTGGCCTGGCCAACCGATGTATTACACTCCCCCGGTTGGATATCCACCATATACGCCTGCATACACGGCTCCAGCCGCCGCCCCTCCAGTTTACCCGACCGCACAGGTAGAGCCGCAGCGTGAGTCCGCTTCCCGGGCTCGACGCTCGGCTCGTTCGCGGTTGGGGTCGGGGGGTGCTGATGCGATGGAGGCACCATGGCAGGCCCAGCAAGCGGCCGAGGTTCCCGCCCAAGCGGAGGACCCCGAAGAAGTTGCCCGAGCGGCAGCTTTTGATCGTCTTCGACCGGAGATGCGTCAGCGTTTGGGACCCCAAGACCCGAACCGCAAGCAAGAAGACGTACAGATGCAGGAGGCCAGCCAGGAGGCTTCATCCGGGTATAGCGGGTCAAGATCTCACCGACGGCGACGCGCTAGGGATACAGCCCAAGCTGCCCAAGCCGCCGAGCTCAACGAGACCCGAGGATTGCTCTACAACCTCCAGGCGGAGTTTGCGCAATTCAGAAACGCGCACCCTGCAGCACCCCCGGTCGACCAATCGACCCTACACCAGACGCCTTTCACAGCGGCGGTGATGGCTCAGCCTTACCCGCTTGATTTAAAGGTCTCTGGAGAGAAAAGTTACGATGGCCGGACAGACCCCGAGGCTCACGTTAACGACTTCTACAGCAATATGACGTTGAAGGGCGTGTCAGACGCCGTAATGTGCAGGACTTTCTATTCCACGCTTACCAGTCGAGCGGCGGAATGGTTCCGAACTTTGCAGCCGGGTTCGATCAGCAAGTTTGACACCCTGGCGATCAAGTTTGTGAGGAAGTTCATCACTTCCAAAGTGGTGAGGAAGCCCTATATGTATCTGGAGAAGGCCAAGCAACTTGAAGGCGAGAGCTTGACCGACTTCCTCATCAAGTGGAAGGCGGCGGTCGGGGAGATTGAGCCCATGGATGATGCGACCGCCACTCACATATTACACATCTCTCTCCGGGCGGGGTATTTATATCAAGATTTCATTTTACACCCCCGGCCACGTATGAGGAGGCCCTTCGAAGGGTCACAGATTATGCCAACGCCGGCGAGGCGAACGCCGTAAAACGCTCGCAGGAGGTCGGGTCTTCGTCCCGTAAACCGGCCGGCCGGGCGGAACACCGATCGGGTGATGACCATCCCCGATCCCGCACCAGGCCTAGTGAGTTTACGGCCTTGAACCGATCCGCAGCGGAGGCCATGCAGTATGCCCAGTCTTGCAATCTCATCAAGCTTCCCCATCCCGATCGAGATGGTCCTGACAAGAGTAAGCATTGCGCTTACCATCGATGTGCTGGGCATGACACTGAAGAGTGTACCCACTTGCGTCAACTGTTGGAGGATTTACTCAATCTTGGGAAGTTGGACAAGTGTGTGGGGAGGAGAGAAGATCCCAAGAGGAATACCGATCGGAGAGATCACCGGCGCTCCTATCACCGTTCCGATCGTTCTGATCGTGAAGGACGCTCCGATCGGTCAGGACAGGACCGACGGGACCCTGACCCTCCGTCTAGCAGCCGACCAGCAAGAAAGCCGACCATCCACGTTATTTTCGATGGATTGGAAGACGCTTCCCGACCGCGGAGTAATTGCCCGGTCGCCATAGTGGATTCCCGGGAGACCGGGAAGAGGCAGAAGATGGAGCCCATAACCTTCACCCTGGAAGATCAACCCAGCAGCAGGGCATGGAGGCGCTCGTGGTCACGATTGACGTCAAAGGGACGGATGTCCAGAGGGTTACGGTAGACACGGGCAGCAGTGTAAATGTCCTTTATTTGGACGTTTTTTAAAAGCTTGGACTAGACAGGAAGGAGCTGACTCTGGTCGGTGTACCACTATCTGGCTTTACCGGGGCTCTTATTTACCCCGAGGGAAAAATAACGCTCCCAGTTGAGATCGGCACATCTCCAAGGTCGATCAAGATGGAGCTGGAATTTGTTGTGGTTAACCTCCATTGCGTCCACAACATTATCTTGGGCCGACCCGCCATTATGAAGATCGGTGGGATAATTTCAATGCCCCACCTGTGCATGAAATTCCCCACCCCCAATGGGGTCGGTGTAGTCCGCGGCGACGTCCGATCCGCCCGGAAGTGTTACACCCGAGCGGTCAACAGACGCGACTCCGGTTCGTCTTCTCGGGTGAACACCATAGCCAAAGAGGAAGCTAAAGATCGGAAGGAACAGCCTGAGCCTTCCGAGGAGATAGAAGAAGTTCCCCTATCCGAGGACCGACCGGATAGGAAGATTAAGATTGGCCGGGCCCTCAGCCCCGAGCTCCGAGCGGAAATTTTGGCTATACTCCGGGAGTATGCAGATATCTTTGCTTGGGGGCCCGAAGACATGCCCGGGATCGACCGATCGGTAATCTGCCACAAGTTAGCCGTCGATCCCGCAGTAAAGCCGGTCGTGCAAAAAACCCGGCACCTTTCTTCCGATCGCCGCGAGTTTGTTAGAGAAGAAGTCAAGAAGATGACGACGATCGAGCACATCCGACCAGTGATCTATCCCGAGTGGGTGGCTAATATTGTCCTTGTTCCTAAGCCCCCAGCTTGGAGGATGTGCATTGATTTTACCAACCTCAACAAGGCCTGTCCGCTCGACCCGTATCCTCTACCGAGTATCCACCAGATGGTCGACGAGACGGCCGGGGCTGAGTTAATGAGTTTCATGGATGCATTCAAGGGTTATCATCAAATCATGATGCACCATGAAGATGAGAGCAAGACAGCTTTCGTGACCCCGGACGGGCTGTATTGCTACCGGGTGATGCCGTTCGGTCTCCAAAACGCAGGAGCGACCTATCAGAGAATGGTCAATATGCTTTTTGCCGATCTGTTGGGCCGAACGATGGAAGCTTACATTGATGATATGCTGGTCAAGAGTCGGGACCGATCCGACCACACTCGGGATCTCCGGGAGTGCTTCCAGATCATGAGGAAGTACCAGTTGCGGCTGAACCCGACCAAGTGTACATTTGCGGTTCAGACCGGCAAGTTCCTCGGCTATATGATGACTAAGAGAGGAATTGAGCCCAACCCAGCCAAAGTAAAAGCGATTCTGGACATGCAACCACCTTCTACCGTTCGGGAAGTCCAGCAATTGACCAGTCGGTTGGCAGCCCTTAGCCGATTCCTCTCCAAGTTAGCCGAGCGCGCTTTACCTTTCTTCAAGGTATTGCGGAAGGTTAATGGATTCGTCTGGGACGAAGAATGCCGAGCGGCTTTTGATGAGCTAAAGGAGTATCTCATGTCACCAATCGTGCTCTCAAAGCCCGAGCTCGGAGAAGAGCTAGACGTGTACCTCGCCGTCTCCGATCGTGCAGTGAGCGCAGTATTGTGCCGAACCGATCCGGAAGGGGTCCAGCGACCGGTGTACTATGTAAGCCACGCGCTACATGGTCCTGAGCTTCGGTACTCCCGGTTAGAGAAGGTCGTCTACGCCTTATACATTGCCGCGAAGAAGTTGGCTCCCTACTTCCAGGGTCGAGCAATTCGCGTGTTGACTGATCAGCCGATCGGGCCAGTCCTCCGAACTGCTTCATCGTCTGGTCGCCTAGTCAAGTGGGCGTGGATGCTGACCCAGTACGCGATCGAATACCGACTGAGACCAGCTATCAAAGGTCAAGCCTTGGCTGATTTCTTGGTCGAGTGCACCGCCCGGGATACCCGACCCCCCGAGGTTGCGGATCCCGAGGCTGAGTGGTGGTCGTTGGCTACTGACGGGTCGAGTAGCAAGAAAGGAGCAGGAGGAGGAGTGGTGGTTACGAGCCCGGAAGGATTCAAAGTCTATTTTGCTCTCATGTATCAGTTCCATCCGACCAATAATGAAGCCGAGTACGAAGTCTTTGTTAATGGCTTACAGTGCGCTCGGGACTTGGGGGCTGAATACATTCGGGCTCAAACAGATTCCGCGCTCGTGGTCGGGCAGGTTCTCGGAGATTATGAAGTCAATGGAGAGCGTCTGCAGTTATACCGAGACCTAGCCATGGAGAAGCTTGCTCAGTTCCGGGGGTATACCGTCCGGCACATACCCCGATTGGATAATGCCGACGCGGACATCTTGTCAAAGTTGGCTCAAGACAACCCGGAACATATGTCGAAGATAGCACGAATTTTGGTGATCCCGAGACATAGCATCCATCGCCTACCGGTCAATCCAACTCAACCGGTAGAAGACAATTGGATCACCGACCTAAAGGAGTTCCTCGAGCACGATCGACTCCCAGACGACCCCCAGCGTGTTCGAAAGGCCAAGCTTAGAGCCCCAAGGTTCCAAGTCTTGGACGGTCGTCTCTACAGGCGATCGTACGGAGGACCTCTTATGCGTTGCTTGACCGCATTTGAGGCCGATCTGGTCATGAAGGAATTGCATTCGGGAATTTGTTCTTCACATCAAGGAGGCCGATCGTTAGCCCGTCGTATCATGCTGATCGGGTACTATTGGCCGTCCCTCCAGCTAGACTGTGAAAAGTTAGCTCGGGAATGTGAAACGTGCCAACTGTTTGCCCGGATTCCTGGACGACCGGCAACTTTCTATCAGCCGGTCACGACTGCAATTCCCTTCGCTAGGTGGGGGGTAGATATCTTGGGCCCCTTCCCTCAGCTCTCCGGTCGGAGAAAGTTCGTGATTTTCGCCATCGATTACTTTTCCAAGTGGATAGAAGCCGAGCCCTTAGCCACGATCACTTCTCAGCAGTGTGCTCGGTTCCTTTGGCGCAATGTGATTTCCCGCTTTGGCGTGCCCGTGCATCTCATCAGCGACAACGGCCGCCAATTTGTAAGCCAATATTTTCAAAATTTCTTGGCCACGATCGGGACGACCCACGTCCGGTCGTCGGTGGCTTACCCGCAGGGAAACGGACAAGTGGAGAACGTTAACCAGACGATTTTGGAAGGTCTAAAAAAGAAGCTACACTCGGCTGGTCGTAGTTGGGCCGATGAGTTGCCATATGTGTTGTGGACTTATCGGACGACCCCGAGGGAAGCTACTTTGGAGACCCCTTTCGCCCTGGTTTATGGAGCAGAAGCCCGACTCCCGATCGAGGCTTGGATCCCGACCGATTGAGAGAGAACCTACAATGCGGAGGAGAACGAACATGCGATGGTCGTGGATCTCGACGGGGTCGAGGAAAAAAGAGAGCTAGCCGCTCGGCGTATGGCCGAGTATCAAAAGCGGGTCAAGAGTTCGAAGGATGTTCGGGTCAACCCTCGTTATTTTCAGGTGGGAGATTACGTTTTACGACGAAGGGAGGCCAGTCAACCTTTGGAGGGCGGAAAGCTAGCTCAAAATTGGGAAGGGCCGTATATCATCAGTGCTATTATACGGCCGGGTACATACCGACTGGAGACGACAACCGGTCGGATAATCGAGGGGACTTGGAATTCCGAGCACCTCGTTATGTTTAGGCACTAGCCTATTTTTTGTAATCTTTGGACGAAGTGGGGGCTCAACCTGCGAGTTGGTCCCGGTCGTCATTTGTAATTAAATTGATTATTGTAAATACTAGTTAACCGCCTGTGAGCGGGAAGGTTTAATGTATATACGATCAGTGATTGCTCGACCGCTTGCATGCGGCGGCCCGGTCGGTCATTTTCTATACCTTTAGTGCATGCAGATCAAGTTACATCGACCGAGCGAGTTTATCGACCGGTCAAATACGCTCCTCTTTGGCGGACATTCGGGTCACGCCATTTGATCAGGGAAGCCAGGAGCGTTCAGCATAATTCCCCGATCTATTCAACTTCTTTCCACTATCGCACTCACTCATGCCTCGAGAGCACAATAGTGTGGGGGCTGGGATAAGGAAGTGTCTGTCGGCCTGTCGCTCGGGAAAGACCCGACCGTGGTGGCTTACTTATTTTCAAAATTTCGTCAAGGCCAGGAGATCGGGTAAACCTGATCAGGTTGGCCAGTACGACGTTGACATAGGTCCGTCGTTCGGGGATATCCCGAACGTGGAGGCCTACCTATTCTCAAAATTTCGACAAGGTCTAAGGATCGGGTAAACTCGGTCGGTTAGGCCAATGTGACGTCGAAATCTTGGATGCACGACTGTGCCATAAGGCCACAAGGTCGGATATCGAGTGAGTGGAATAGTGCGCGACCGGGCTAAAAGGCTGTAAGGTCGGGCATCTACGATCGGTGTACGCACGTTGAAAACAAAGATATAAAGTAAAAAGCGAATGGCGTAAGTTGAACACAAAAGAGATTTATTAATCAAAAAACGCGCCCGGTACAACTCGGGACCGGGCTCCCGATTAGCATCACTTACACAAGGAAGCAGAATTTAAACCTATCCTACTTCTTCGTGGTCTCAGCATCGCCCTTCTTCGGCAGTCCCTCTCCGCTCGGGGCGGCCCCAGCTCCGCTCGCCTTGGTCCGATCCTTCGGATCAAAAGGTGCTGGCCCCGGGTCGGCTACGTCGTCGGGGAGTGTAGTTAAGACCAACTGGAGATCATCCCCTTCAAGGGCTTGCTCCATAATCTTCTTTGTCTGGTCGCGCATTTTTCGTTGACCGGCTTTGTACGCCCACCGGCCAAACGTCCACACCAGTTTCTCCCCGACCTCTGTACCCCGAATGGACTGGAGAAAACGAGCGCCCGATTCGGTGTCCTGGAAAAGATGTTGGGCGAGCTTGTCCGGGTCATTCTGACGAGCCCTTAACTCGGCTGCTTCCCCGATCACCTGCTGGGCGACCTGCTCTGAAAGATCCCGCTCCGCCTTAGCCTTTTTGAGCTCGACCTCCAGGTCCCGGATCTCCTGTAATCGCCGGTTGGCGACTTTCTTCAAGGCCTCAGCTTCGTTGGCCTGTAACGCCCGCTGTTGAAGAAACTGGGCCGCTCGGGAGATCTACAGTGCACAAACAATCAAGTTAGCCGAGTAGACTTACTTAAGAGAAAACTTGAAAGAAGAAAATATGCTTACCTCAGCCAAGTCTTGACCGATTTTCTCGGCTACCTGGCTCGGGGTCAGCTTAGAGATGTCCTCCTTAGCCGACCCGGCATTCCCGATCCGGGTAAGGATCGAAGAACCACCTTTGCTGCCGCCGCCTGAAGGCGTCGGGCTGTGCTGCTCACGGCGCCGTTTTAGGGCCCCGGTCTCCGAGGCGGTCTTCTCCGTCATCTTCTCTTTTCCCTTCCCGACCGCAACTAGGGCGACCAGGACCTCCGAGGCGTCCACCACGTAGCCTTCAGTCGTGGTGACGGTCGATGCCCCTATGGGTCGAGCAATAGGAATCTCTTTTTCCCCAGGCGGCTTGGCCTGGGCCTTCTTCTTGCCAAGGGAAATCTTGGTCACCGGGCGTAGAGGAACGTCCTCGTCTCCGAAACCGGCCATCTCTGCAAACAAAAACAAAGGGGGTTAGGTCGAGTTAAGAGTGATCGGGATGTTAAGGGTCCGGAATAGGGTTGGCCTCAAACCCTTACCCTTCCTTTTGCCCCGAGCGGGCATCCGTGCAATTGTTACACCCGCCGGCTCGGGTTTGTATTTCTCGGTCAGATCGTAGACCGGCTCGGGCAGCCGGGCCGCTTCGTAGCACTCGGGCGATTTGAAGATGCGATATTCATAAATCTCGCTCGAGATCTTGGTCACAGCATCTATGAGGGCCTGGGTCTCGATTGGGATGACTTGCTTTCGAAAGCGTTGACTCCAGACCCTCTCGACCGGGAGGATCCATGGATCGTACTTTACAGAAAAGATCTGGTTCTTCCACCCCCGGTTGTTCCCGGGCAGCCCCTCAATCGAGCATTTATCTGCTCGGGACTGGGTCATCAAAAATCCACCCCCGTACGCGGCCGCCAGCACCTTCACTTGGTAGACGAAGTTGAAGAGCTCCATGGTGCAGGCTAAGTTGTGCCGGCTGCAAATCTGGGGGAAACACGCGATCATACGGTGCGCGTTCGGGCAAATCTGCCCAGGCATAACCTGGTAGTAGCCCAGGAATGCGGTGAGGAGGCTGGAGAAGGGGAACGTGATCGGGGCCATTAACGAATCGTAATGCATCCCGATCCACTTCCCCTGATGCCGCTCGATGATATTCCCGAGCTGCCTGCTGGTGTCGAACTCGACCCGACCAGCGAGAATTGCCGCGATTCTGCTTGCTTCTCCTTTTGTCAGCAAGCTCGTCTGGCCTTCGACGCTCTCGCTGTTGAGGAACTCAAACCCGTCCCCGCTCGGCGATGCCGGCCCGGCCTGGTCTTCCTTGTCCGCTTCGGTTTCGTTTGCCCGATGTCCTTCCTCGGGCTCGGCCTGAGGGTAATCCCCTATTACCCTCGTAGGCGTTTCCCTAACGCCTTCGTCCGGGGAGTTTCGTCTGCTCGGGGACGTTTCGTTGCTCCCCGACCTGCTGGAGCTCGACCCCGATGTCCCCGACGAGCTCGATGACCCTTTTGGCTCGGGGGCTCGGTCGGGTATGTGTTGTGGTCGTTGCTCGACCTCTGGAGAATAGGACATGATGTCCACCTCCTCGCTGCTGTGCTCGATCGTGTTGTCGTAGTCTGCGATCGAGGTGTTCTGGCTATCCGAATCTAACATGTTTTCTACCTAAAGGTCGGTCGGGGTTAGTACAGGGTTCGGGGAGTTAGTTCGAAGTTAGTTCTATCATACTCCTACGCAAAGCTAAAAGCAAAGTAAAAGCTAAAGAATAGAGAGTTTACCGATTGGAGAAACTTGGCTAAAGTTGGTAGATAAGTTGCTCGGTTGATCTGCTGAGTAGCTCGCTCGGGACTCTTAGAGGGTGCTGATTGGATCAGAAGATGGAGGAAAGCTCATTTGAAGGCCTCAAGGGCCTATTTATAGGAGAGCATTTGGGCGGGAAACCAATCCACTTGCGTGACACGACCAGCGCTAATTCCGAGGCGACCGTTGCAGTCGCAGAGGCCGGCAGTGGCCGACACGTGGCGAGGGAAGGAATGACAGCTGGCCGGTCGGTTTGATGGCCGACGTTTGGGCTTCTTCATCCCGTCCCGTTTTTTCCCGGACGGTCAAAAAGGCCCGGGTTGGGGGGCTTTTGGTAGGGAATATCCCAACCGACATAAGCTTTACCCCGACCGACTTGCCTTTGTTTTTCTCTCTTTGTTTTGCAGGTAACAGGTCGGGCTTCATGTGAAGAACCCGGTCGGGGTCCGACCGGGAGTTGCCCGAGCAGCAGTGTCGACCACCGAGCGGTAGCCCTATAGCGAAAGAGCTGACAAAGGACACGTGACAGCTCTTTACGACGACAGACAGGGCACCCGGGAGGATGACACGTGGTGGCTACGTGGAGAACATGCCGAACGACCGGATTCTTGTCCCCGGCACAACGGCTATAAATACCCACAGTAGCTACAGTGTAGAGGACTTTTAGACGATCGATAGGTTGTTACTAGAGAATCCCGACCGCAGTCAGTCGGCACTCAGAGAAACCAAGTAGATTGTACTTAGGGCTTCTACCGTGATCAATAAAGATTTTTACTTGCTTTAATTGGTCTCAGGTTTATTTTATATTGCTTAGGTAGAATTAGCAGTATCAGCGGAAAATTATTTTCAGCAGTCCAGAAAATTTAATTGCGGACTCAAGAATATTCACATATGTATCTCAATTACACAAAACCGTATACAACGTATGCAAATATTATATATATGCAATTAAACGAAACGAACCAGACAGAGATTATACAAGCTCTGATACCAACTGTTAGACTTAAATATATATCACATGCATATAATATGTGATACAGGACCGACTAACCTCCAGCCATAGTTCTTGAGATGGTTGAACGATCCGGACTGCTGCAGAGATAACACGAGTATTTTGTCTCTCACTTTACTCAACTCTCTCTAGATGGTGTATGAGGAATGTAATGTGAGCAGTGAGAGGACTAGTGACCTTATATAACCACTGGCCATCATTGTGGTTGTATGTCTTTAGGTCTCCAAAAAC